>NC_053020.2:0-300000 GCF_016746245.2 Drosophila santomea
TATATTATATTGTATTATATTCTATCAATATATCATAGGTATTTCATTTCAGATGTTGAAAACAAGCTTCACAACGTAAAAGATGCCAACAAAAAAAAAAAAAAGAACATAAAAACAAAATTCATGGAAAACAAAAGAAAAAGGACATTCAGTCCTTTAAAAAAGATGTGGAAACTGATAATCATAAAATATCTATAGACGAACTATTAGAACGCTTAAAAACAGATCCCAACATGGTATGAGAATCTATAATACGTCGATTGTAAAGCATAATATTATAATATAATATAATAGGGTTTATCTCATTTGGAGGCCAAATTAAGATTGGAAATAAATGGTCCTAACACACTTACGCCACAGCCTCCAACTCCAAAATGGATAGTTTTTCTGAAAACCATGTTTGGTGGATTCGCTGTACTACTTTGGGCAGGATCATTTCTTTGTTACGTTGGATATCTTATACAATTACAAACGCAGCATGAACCACCAGATGACAATCTTTATCTTGGCATTGCATTGTCCGTTTTGGTGATACTTACTGGATTATTTACATATTTTCAGGTAAATAAACATACTAAAAAAATATACCTAAAATCTACAAAAGGTGGTCTTCTATACTGTTACGGTTTAAGCCATTAGAAGTTAATAAAAAGGTCAAATTTTTTTGTTACGCATATGTACCATGGACTCCTTAAAGCAGGGAACGCAGATGTTTTTTCATCGCAAGTGCGGGTGTAATTATACCTGTGCATTGATTTCAGTTGGCAACGCAATTGCGACCATATAAAGTATATTCATGATCATAATCAGATATTATGCAATTCCGTCAGTGCGTTCTTTAATTAGTGTGTTAGTTGTAAAGTTATCTGCAATAAAAATTTTCAAAATTCAGCTTTCTATGAAAAGCACTTTTTTCCAAAAGTTTGGACTTTTTTTTATAGGTTATTAAATTTTATAAGTGTGTCATTAAATTGTATATACCCTACCTTTTTTGTACTACTTCTACTACCATTTTTTAGTCGGGTGTTTGCTACCCATTAAATGTTGTCCCATATTGTAAACATATTATTGATAAACTTGAACTGCTGGGAAACGTCTATCAGATACCCGTTACTCAGCTAGTGGAAGCGCGAACAAGAAATGTTTACTTTTTCTGGCATATTGATAAAAATAGTGAAAAATGGAGTTAAATGAAATAAAACTAAAAAATGTTCTAAAAGTATGGCCGTGACAGAAATGGGCGGTCTGTGGGCGTTAGAGTGGGCGTGGTAAAAAATTCTTTGGGAAATCGATAGAAATCGACATGACTAATAATAAAAGGACAACATATGAACACATATTTTAAAACTGTGGGCGTGGCAGCTTTGGGGGGTTTGTGGTCTTGTGGTTTGCGTTGCGTTTATGTATCTGGATCTAATCTCAACTTTATAGCTTTCTAGTTCATGACATTTCGACGTTCGTTCGACCGTACGGTCGGACTGACGGACCCAAGCCCAGATCGGCTTGGCTATTAATATTTATCAAGAATATATAAACTTTATATGGTCGGAAACGCTTCCGTCTCCCTGTTACATACGATTTTAAGCAAATCATTTTGTACGAGCGTATCCAACGCTTTTTATGATTATGTAAAAGAGGAAATTTAGTTGTACTAAATTTGAAAAAAACCTGCTAGTTTTGCTTTGAAATAGCTATTATTGGATAATATTTCTTGTTTGCGTAAAGGGTATCATATATCTCTTACCGATTGTACTTTTAAATATAAAAATAATTTTTAACAATTTTGAGATAATAGTTTAAATAATGATTTACATATTAGGTTCATAAATCGTCTTCCATAATGGACTCATTTAAGAACCTTGTTCCGCAATACGCTACAGTTATACGAGAAGGGGAAATAAACACTATTAGTTCAGACGAAATAGTAAAAGGAGATATTGTGGAAGTTAAATTTGGTGATAGGGTTCCAGCTGACATTCGAATATTAGAAGCTCATGGACTTAAAGTGGATAACTCTTCCTTGACTGGAGAATCCGAGCCTCAAGTGAGATCTACAGAATTTACACATGAAAACCCATTGGAAACAAAAAACTTGGCTTTTTTTTCTACAAACGTCCTTGAAGGTACTTGCCGAGGTATTGTCATTGCTACTGGTGACAGCACAGTTATGGGACGAATAGCAAATTTAGCGGCAGGACTGGACGACGTACAATCACCTATTTCCCGGGAAATTCAACTTTTTATTCAATTTATTACAATATTTGCAACAATACTAGGACTATCTTTTTTTGCAATAAGTTTAACTTTAGGTTATGAATTTATTGATGCAGTTGTGTTTCTTATCGGAATAATAGTTGCAAACGTCCCTGAGGGCTTACTGGTAACTGTAACTGTATGTCTAACACTTACTGCTAAACGTATGGCTTCCAAAAATTGTTTGGTTAAGAACTTGGAAGCTGTTGAGACTTTAGGTTCGACATCAACAATCTGTTCGGATAAAACAGGAACCCTAACTCAAAATCGAATGACTGTTGCTCACTTATGGTATGATCAAATAATTGTTGAATCTGACACTACTGAATCTTTCCGAGGATCCCATTTTAAAATTGAGGATAAATCTTTTAATGCTCTGTTTATGTGTGCCGCACTTTGCAATTCAGCTGAATTTAAAGGAGGTCAAGATGATATACCTGTATTTAAAAAAGATGTTAATGGGAATGCATCAGAGGCTGCTCTTTTAAAATTTGCTGAAACGATTTTTGGAGGTATTGGTTCTTTTCGGCAAAAGCATTTGAAATTGACCGAAATTCCATTTAATTCAACAGAAAAGTATCAAGTTTCTGTTCACGAATTCAATTCAAACGATGGATACTTTATAGTTGAGATGAAAGGAGCTCCAGAGAGAATATTGGATCGCTGTAATACGATAATAATTCAAGGACAGTCTGTAGAACTTACGCCTGCATTAAAATTGGAATTTGAAGAAGCTTATTTGGAAATGGGCGGTATGGGTGAAAGAGTATTAGGATTTGCTGACCTCTTACTTCCCATGTCTAAATATCCAATTTCCTACGAGTTTAAAGCAGAACCTCCAAACTTTCCATTAGAAAATCTTCGTTTTCTTGGTTTAATATCGTTAATAGACCCGCCACGAGCGGCAGTCCCAGACGCAGTTGCAAAGTGCCGTTCAGCAGGTGTACGTGTAATTATGGTAACCGGAGATCACCCTATTACAGCTAAAGCCATAGCCCGTAGTGTAGGCATTATTACAACGCCTACTACAGAGGATATTGCGAAACAACGTGGCGTTACAGTACCCGACATCGAACCCCGACACGCTACTGCTATTGTGGTCCACGGTGGTGAGCTCCGTGAGATGAAAGCGGAAGAATTAGACGCTGTTATATACTATCATAACGAAATCGTTTTTGCCCGAACATCTCCACAGCAAAAGCTTATAATCGTAGAAGCTTGTCAAAGACGTGGTGAAATTGTTGCTGTAACTGGCGATGGTGTTAACGACTCCCCGGCATTAAAAAGAGCTGATATTGGCGTTGCCATGGGTATTTCAGGATCTGATGTTTCTAAGCAGGCGGCAGATATGATTCTACTGGATGACAATTTTGCATCAATTGTTGTTGGTATTGAAGAGGGGCGTATTATTTTCGATAATCTTAAAAAGTCCATTGCATATACCTTGACTTCAAATCTTCCGGAGATAGTGCCGTTTTTATTTTTTGTGATATTTGATATACCTTTAGCTTTAGGCACTATAGCAATTCTATGCATCGATATCGGCACTGATATGCTTCCGGCAATATCGCTAGCTTATGAAAAAGCGGAATCTGATATAATGGCGCGTATGCCAAGAGATCCTTTTGAAGACCGTTTGGTAAATAAAAAGTAAGTTTTTATACCCAATATAGTATATACCCACGCAGAGTATACAGACAGGTCAAGTGTGGTCGTAAAGAGATTGTGTATGGGCTAGAGATTTGTAAATATAGCCAATTTTTGTTTTAATCAGATATAAAGATTCTTAATAGTTTAAAAAACATTATTTTATCCAAGCATCCGACTAAAGCAACGCAGTTAAATCTCGATTTTCTCAAACGCCCGAATGGCAATATGACACTGGGAGTTAGAAATGCCCCCGCGTACAATAACTCAAGTAAACTTTTTAATGTTCTATGCATCTCAGAATATCGTGGATCAAAGATGTATTTTCTTTACATCGAAAGAACTCAATGATACATACCTCTTGAATTAATTCAGAAATAACATGTATACTATCCCTAAATCATTAGGTTAATTCTAATGGCTTACTTGCAAATTGGAGTTATTCAAACGGTTGCTGCTTACTTTACTTTTTTTGCCATAATGGCGGAGCATGGATTTCCCCCGTCCAGACTTAAAGGAATTCGAGAGGACTGGGACTCCAAAAATGTGGAAGACCTTGAAGATGGCTACGGCCAAGAATGGGTAACTGTATTTTCTTCTATTTTTATACCCGTTACTCGTAGAGTAAAAGGGTATATTAGATTCGTTGAAAAGTATGTAACAGGCAGAAGGAAGCGTTTCCGACCATATAAAGTATATATATTCTTGATCAGGACCAATAGCCGAGTCGATATGACCATGTCCGTCTGTCCGTCCGTATGAACGCTGTGATCTCAGGAACTACAAAAGCTAGAAAGTTGAGATTAAGCATACAGACTCCAGAGACATAGACGCAGCGCAAGTTTGTCGATTCATGTTGCCACGCCCACTCTAACGCCCACAAACCGCCAAAAACTGCCACGCCCACACTTTTGAAAAATGTTTTGATATTTTTTCATTTTTGTATTGTTCTTGTAAATTTCTAACGCCCACAAACCGCCCAAAGGTGCTACGCCCACACTTTTGAAAAATGTTTTGATATTTTTTCATTTTTGTATTAGTCTTGTAAATTTCTATCGATTTGCCAAAAAACTTTCTGCCACGCCCACTATAACGCCTACAAACCGCCAAAAACTGTGTTTAAGACTCTCCTTCTCCCTTCCACTAGCTGAGTAACGGGTATCAGATAGTCGGGGAACTCGACTATAGCGTTCTCTTTTGTTTATATTAGTATTCTGTTTAACATAATTAGAATTTTTTTAGACCTACAGAGAACGTAAAGTTCTTGAGTATAGAGCAAGTACCGGATTTTTTGTGTCGATTGTGGTGACACAGGTATTTGACCTATTAATATGCAAAACTCGTCGAAACTCAATACTGCAACAAGGTATGGGCAATCATGTACTTAACTTCGCGTTGGTTGTTGAAATCATTATTACCTGTCTACTCTGTTATGTTCCAGTATTTGAAAAAGCATTAAGAATGTATTCAGTTAAGTAAGTACACATTAATATGAAAAACGGCTTAAAACTAATGTTCTTGATGTTTATCTAGATTTATTTGGTGGATATATGCGTTCCCTTTTGGGTTATTAATTTTCTTTTTTGATGAGAGTCGCCGATTTCTAATAAGAAGAAATCCAGGGGGCTGGGTGGAACAAGAAACTTATTATTAATTAAAGTTATGTATCACTCCAGTTACACCAATAAATTTCCGTTGCCGTGATTTTGATTAGGGTAGAGTCTTTTTTTTTGGTACTAAGTAAATAATATGTCTTAACTATCGTTAAAAAAATTGTATATTAATTAATCTCGAAATTTGGGTAAAATATGAAACATAATATATATCTCAAAAGTAAGATCGGTTATTTTCGATAACGTGATCAGTTGTTCTCGATAAGTAGATGAAATGTTCTTAATATTGATACAAAATTTTACGAAAGTCATTTGCAAATGAAAATTTTTATATCAATCTAATAATGGTGATTGTACTAGATTTTAAAATTGAAACTTCTCAAATCGAAAACGTTGAGAACGATCTCAATCTCTGTGTGAAATCGGGAAAATAAAAGGCGTCTTCAAATGCTGATTAAAAACTATATAATATTAGGTACAATAAGTCTTTTATAAGTACTCACTTTTCAACGAATTTAGTATATCCATTTACTCTACAAAAAACGTGTATTTTTAATCAACAACAATTATAATACTTATAATAAAAATAAATGTAATACGTCGGGTATCTTTTGTCCAGAGATCGCCTGTGTGCCTCCGCTTAAGACTTCTTCTAGTCGTCGCGTTAGCCAAGGAGACTGCTAGGTGGTTGATGTGAGCTGTGCACGGTATTGAGCACTTTGCACATTCATGATATTCGAATCAATAGCCTTGCAACATATTTGGATGCTAAAGGTAATTAAGGGGACTACAACCGAGCTTGTTCGTTAGCCAGTTGAGCTGGCCCAACCAGAAAAGTTTAAAAAAAAGTTTAACTATATCGGTAGTTTACCGATAATGATATTTATATGGACAGACAAACGAACATGGCCTATCGACTAATATTTTTATATTATAATATTAATATTATAATTATATTAATTATCACCAATTGATTATGATTTAGAATATTTGTATATATTTTATGGGGTCGGAAACGTTCCCTGCTACCTTATACATACTTAGCAACGAATTATTATAGCCTTTTATTCTACGAGTAACACGTATAATAAATGGGATGCGTTACTGCTTTATTTTGTTATCGATTTTGCGCCTAGCATTCTCCGACGTATTTCGGGAACGGTAGATACGGCTCCGGTAATGACTGTCTCGATCTGTCCCTTTCTATATGCAATCTTAATGTCGTTTTGCAGCAGATCAAGCGCTCTTCTAGCAATTTTTCCTATGTTGTTTAACTTTTTTGCCATCTTCAGTATCCTGCGTAAGAATCGCGCCTATTCACTGTCGTCTGTTTGTATGATGAACGTTATTGGATGGTCGGAACACTTTTATTCTCTAACCAGCCTTGTATTAATGGTTCGGTGTCCAATTTGTTTCCCGATTCTGGCACAAAACGACAGCTCTCGGTCTCACGCGGCATGCAACGCGGTATCCCAAGTACAATAGGTTTTAACTGAAAAATTAATATTTTTTTGGGCGGAAAAGCCTAAGGAAATTAAGGTTTTCCCAAATAAGCGCCTATCGTCAATGCAGAAAACATTCTACATACTTCTACTAATTTTGTTTAAAAGACATCATCAATTTACTGTGACATTAAATGTTATTCAGCTCAGAGACTATAAAACCAATTTATAGGTTATTTAAAATCCACAATATTAAATGTTATAACTTTAGTAAATAGTTTTAACAAGGAAATTGCATCTCCTTGCATTTATTAACGAAATCCTCGATCCATGTTGTGTAAACTTCACAAAATGTGCTCCGGTAATCGAAAAATTGGTGCTCCGGTTTTCGAAATCGTAACAATTTTTCGATTTGTAAATCGGGCACTTTTGTCTGGCCAAAATGAAAAGTAAATGCCTTTTTTTATATCAAATCAGATCTTATTTACTAGGGGGAAAAAATAGTTTACTCAGTGATGTTTATTCCACATCGCCACAAAATCATTCTGCCCCTTAGTTATTTTATAAAAAATTTATTTCTGACCCCACCTCATATTTGACAAACAAAATGTTGCCGTCGGTAACAACAATTTACGGTAAGGGGTCGATAAGTAAGTACGTTGCCAAAAGCTATTGCGAAGGTTGCCATACTGTTAGTAAACCGAAACAGGCAGGTAAAAATACATATAAAATATAAAAGAATTTATTAATTATTGTTGTTCGTAAACAATGCTACTTAATTTAAGTACATAAATGGTCAAAGTATATTTGTTTAGCTATTGAGCTTTTTCAATAGCTGGTGCGAGTAATAAATAGCCTAATAAAGTTTTGTCTATTTTCCGATACTGTTTATTTTGTTAATTGTTTATGGCAGCTAGGGCCGACCAAGAGGTATATCGAATTCACAAGTTGAGTCTTTGCCGAAAAACGAAGAAGTGACAATTGGCGGGACAGATAGCCGAAAGCAGCGCCCAACTTAATGTAGGTAGATAACAAAGAGAAGGAATGAGCGCCGTACAGATAAATTCGTGCGAGAGCAGCTGTCTGCACTATGGGCATCGCAACTGCTATTACTGACTATTTTGGCTTACAATATTAAGAATAGTATTAAGATTAGTCTACTGCACAGTTTTGGCGGCTGCATGACCCAACATCCCCCGTTGGAAGCTTGGTTTCCAACAGAGTCCTCAAGGGGAAGCAGACACAGCTTGTTCACTGCCCGCCTTATTACTCCAGACGCGGTCCTCAATTCTGAAACTCGAGCGACGCCGTCTCTGCCAGGAATCAACTGCATGACTCTCGCCAAAGGCCATCTCATTGGGGGTAGATTCTCGTCCTTAACAAGAACGACTTTGGGGTGCGCCACTTGGAGCGCTGCTGGAGCAATGTCAAGTATTCTTCCTTCCATCGCGACCAAAAGATTTGCTGAAGAAAGGAGATGCGCTGCCAAGAGTCAAGCCGATTATAGTTTAGGCCCGTTATATCTAGCTCGTCAAACGACGATGGCGGACCACCATTGAGAAAATGCGCCAGAGTGAGGACGTCCAGATCGGCAGGGCTCCCTGAAATGGGAACTAAAGGTCTGGAGTTAATAACCCAGAGTCCTCAGCTCGTCGAAGGTCAGAATCGCCGTACCCACAGCACGGTAGAAATGATGATTGGCCGTTTTCACCGCCGCTTCCCAAAGTCCACCGAAATGGGGCGACAGTGGAGGGTCAATCGTCTCCGAAAGGCAAAAATTCTGAACGGATGATGCTCGCTGCTTCAAAGTTCCAGAAGCTCATTCTTGGCGCCGACAAAATTGGTAGCGTTGTCTGACCAAATTTGCTTCGGCTTCCGCCGGGTGCATATGAACCTTTTGAGTCCGCACAGAAACGCATTTGTTGAGAGATCCTTGATCAACTCCAGGTGCACTGCCTTGGTTGCAAAGCATATAACCGCAGGCTTGTTGCGTGTATCCGACTTGTGAAAGAAGGGTCCACAGAAGTCTATACCAGCAACCTCAAAAGCGTGAGATCCTTCCAAGCGCTTCCTGGGAAGATCCGCCATTATGTGCTCTATCAGCCCTAATCCGAAAACATCTGATGCATCTGTTCACGGCCTTGGCCAATATTGGGATCGAATTGCACCCAGAAGAGCTCGAGGTCCGGCATGAAGATTGGTTTCATGGTAATGCGAAATAATTGCCAGAGTCACCGGATGGGACCTTGAAGGGATTTTCGGGCGGCCATCAAAGTCCAATGACGAATTCCGGAGGCGATCGCCTACTCTAAGAAGTCCAAATTGATCCAGGAACGGCAAAAGCGAGAATATGGGACTAGACGAGGAAACTCTTCCCATCGTTTTTAGGGACTGCATGTCCTTCCATAACTGCGCGCGCTGCACCAAACGCAGCATCATCTGAGTACCCTCTTGAATGTGTGCGACGGTGAGCCCAGGATGACGAATTCCATTACAAAATTTGTAAATGTATGCAAACACTCGTTGCAGTGAGGGGTAAGAATTTGCAAATTTAGAGCTAGCAATTACATACACGTACGGCGACTTTACGATGAACACACTTTGACGAAGCTCAAGCACCGGTTTGTCAGGACAAACAGCTGTTGTCCAATCTCTTTTAGGGTCCGTAAGATAGGCGGGTCCATAAGCCAGAGTGACGACTCGCTAAGCTCAGGCAGGAGGGATCCTCTAGATAAGATGTCAACCGGATTTAACGCTGTTGGAACATAACGCAAAGCCGTAGCATTTGTTAGCTCCTGAATGGCAGCAACCCTATTTGCCACAAATATGTTGAACCTGGCGGGCTCATCTCGGATCCAGGAAAGTGCCACCGTCGAGTCGCACCAACAATAGTTGCGTCCTTTAAATCCTTTCAAGCCAACTATTTCGCTAATGATTTTAGCCAGAAGATACGCACCACAAAGCTCCAGCTTTGGTACTCTTATGGTCTTCAACGGAGCTATGCGCGACTTCGAGCAAAGCAAATGGCTAAAACTTTGATTCCCTTTAGGAACCACATAAACGCAGGCTCCATAGGCATCAATGCTTGCATCACAAAAACCATGCACCTCAAGACCAGACTCTGCGCTAAACACGAACCGAGGGAAACTAACTTGACTTATTATTTCGAAACTGCGACATATATTAAGCCATTTCGTGTTATGAGTTTCCGGGAGGCTCTCATCCTAGGACAGCTTTTCCTCGCAGAGCTGCTGCAAAAAGATTTTACACCTTGTGATTACAAGACCGACCAGGCTGAGAGGATCGTAAAATTTAGAGCCAGACGACCTCGACCTCTTAAGTTGCAGTTGATTTGCAAACCGAGAGGTGACCAAGTGCAGTTGAGAGCCAGAATCTAACAAGGCCCTGCAGGGAACGAACAGTCCCGACCGATTCTGCACTAGAACGGTTGCAGTGGCTAGCAGCACAAGGTCACTACCGAGATCCTGGGCAATTAGAGTAGAAGAAGTCGAAAGCGGGGCAGAAGGCTCAGTGTGGGAACTTGAAGACACCGGAACATGTTGCTGCGAGGAAGGCGGACCATCTAGATGGAGCAGCGTATGATGCCTGATTCGACAGGTGCGGCAGCGGCTCGAGCTGCATTGCCGTAGCTAATGACCTGCCTTAAGGCAATTAAGCAAAGTGCTAGTCTCTTTGCCTCGCGCAGACGATCTACTGGCGCTTAGTCTCTAAATTGCGTGCTATAATATATGGCATGCTCTGCACTATGGCACAGCATGCAACCAAGAGAATTTTGGGTGGTAGCAACTAGCGTCGCACAATTTCTGCCCACCTGAACGCCTGGCGCATAGGTTGCCATGGCGCAATACACGGCCTCCAAAGTCCTACATCGCTGCTCCAGGAATGCACCCATCGATTCCCACGACGGAATAAGGTTGACAAAGACCGGATCCTCCAAGCGCTCCTCCCACTTAGCTTGGCTCGCCGCATCCAGCTTTTGCAGCAGCACTTACACTGTGATGCAGCCAGCGATTTGCTCAGTGGTGCAGAAAAACGGATTATCCTTTTTTGAAGCAACTCTAAAGCCGCTTCGTAATTGCAGTTTGAGATCTCCAATGATCGGATAGTTTCCAGCGCCGAATCCCTCAAACATGACCGCAGATGCCGATATATCTCAATGTTGGAGAGGTCCGGATGGGTGTCGATTATGCTCGTGAACACAGAGTAAAAATCCGACCAGTTTGAGTAGCCTCCGCCAAACGTTGGCCTCGGCTGCGTCTGATGACCACTACACTGGTGGGGCACAACACCTTCCGCAAGCGTCGAGTGCGGCGCGAAATGCACATTGCGCTTGGCTATTTCCGCGTGCACACTAGATTTGAATTTTACGATGAATTCATCGAAACTCTCGCTCATTTCACTGCCAATTTCGTCGAAATCTAATTCCTCCAGTTCTGTATGCAGAACATTGAAGGCACTTTGCAGCTCATCAATCTGCTCCAGCCTTACCGTAAGAATGGGTTAGTCGTAACCGCTTAGCGTCTCATTAGACAGATACGTTTCTAGCCTCTGCAACCTGCTGAACAACGCATTGGCATTGCGCTTTAAAAAGGTCACCCTGTTTTTGTCACTTTCAGCGGGCATAGCAACAAATCGCTTTAAATTCGGTTCAGCGGGAAGATGAGCACAAAATAAATGCCGAAAATGCAAGCGGAGTCAATGAACGTAACGGGGCGGCTGCACTTGATATATGTAGCAATGTATGTATGTATATAATGCTAGCTCGCTTAAACACAGCCACTATCACATAAATCACCACTCACTTGTCCAACCGATTGCATTTTTATATATTGATATATTTATTTATAAACGGGATAAGTGCATTAATTAATGCATCCAAATTAACACGATCACGTCGGGGTCACCAATGTTTAGCTATTGAGCTTTTTCAATAGCTGTTGCGAATAATAAATAGCCGAATATTTTCCGATACTGTTTATTTTGTTTATTATACTGGCAGCTAGGGCCGACCAAGAGCTATATCGAATTCACAAGTTGAGTCTTTGCCGAAAAACTATAAATTCGTGCGAGAGCGGCATTTTGCACTATTGGCATCGCAACTGCTATTACTGACTACTTCTGCTTACAATATTAAGAGTAGTATTAAGATTAGTCTACTGCACAGTTTTGGCGGCTGTATGACCCAACAATATTAAAAAAGTTATTTCGAACATCGGTATTAAAACTTAAAAAAGGTGGCCCTCCAATTTCTTGCTTCTCCTGGCTTTAAAACAAGCAATTGCAAATATAAAAAGCCTTTTTCACGTTGTTTGATTTTGGCAAATAAAATAAAACCGGTGTTTGAGCAGCAAAACGACAGCTAAAATTTTGCGTAAACCACAGCACCTAAAAACCGAATCGTACGATTTGGCCCAAATCGAATTAAAAAAAAACTACGATTACCTGAGCATGTCTGATAATAAAAGACTTTAAAATTTGTATACATTCGTCGGTTAAAGGACATATATTAGAAGTATAATTCAAACAATTTAAATCCAATTTGAAAGTAACTCTTTATAAATTTTTTGCCCGTATTTTCTTCAGGGTTTAGGCGTCATTAATTTTGGGAATTTCGTGTCGAAAACGGATAAACTGGACCTGCAGGAACCTGAGTTTTTATTTATAAATCCTCTTTGTGAATTTGTAATCAGCAATAGTTTTAGACTGGTATTAAAGCAATCATAAATGGTTAATGGTTCCACATACTATACTTAAAAATAAATTATAAAGTCTACTTAGAGAGTGAAAACATAAAAAGAGTACCTAAATACTTTTAAGCTTAACTAAAAAATGTTTGTTAAATAAAACTTATAAAATAAAAATAATAAAATAAATAAAAAATAAAAATATAAATGAAAAAACCCCTCCATACTCTAGATATAAGTTCATCTAGAAAATCGTTAAAAATATTTAGTAATTTGACAAAAATGTTGTGTATTTTTCTTCGTTATAATATCGATAGGGCATAGTTCTTATAATACAAAGCCGGCTTTTCTTACACACATATAAGTCCTTACATTTTAAACTAATTTTTATAGTTTTTGTCAAGTGTAAATAAACTGTGATCTTGGCAAAAAATATGAATGTGGCAAAAATTCTTAAAAAATCATATGGATGTCAGCAATTAGATGTGCAGTCACCATCTAATATAGCAGCAACATTTCCTAATTTTCGTGAAAGGTGCATCTTTCGGCAATTAATATCAGTTTCAAGTGATTCCATAATCTATAAACAGAATAAATGGATTAGAGCAAAAAATTACTATATGCAAAGCTATATAGCTTACCTGATCCTTATATTTAGTTATATAAATATATAACTCTTTTAATGCAGAAATGGTATCAAACTCTTCATTCTGCCTAACTGATAGTTGTTGCATAGCTGTACTCATTTCCTGGTCGCTTATTTGTGGAAGCTTTGACACATCGCGGTAAAACTCTTTAACCATAATTCTGTAGTTCGGAATATCCTGCCAAAAAAATGTTTATAAAAGAGGTTTTATACAAATATTTATACCTATTAATTTTTTTTAAAAATATTTAAATGATTTTACCCCACCCACGACTTTCTAAAATCCAAAATTTTAAAATTCACTTGCTAGTGTGAGGAAAAAATATACGCAAGAATGTGTGTATAAGAGCGTACTTGTGCTAGAAGACGATTTTCGGGCCAAAAATCAATGAATTCTGACCTAAGAATTGCATTTCATTAAAGCTTTGGTAAATTTCGTGGTAATATAATCTAAAAAAATATTATTTAAAAATTGATGCGTTGACTATTATTTTTTTAAGAAATGTTTAATATTCGTTAGTTAATACGCCGTTCGAATTAGCTACAGTTTAAAAAATCTATATTTATATATTTTTGCTTAAAAATACGTAGTATATGTAATAATTAGTACACACGGAAATGTTTAATGTTTAACACTAATATATTTCCATGGTCCCCAACTAAGCTAGTTTTTTATTGCTTGTCGATATATTTTCCTTTTTTTATTAAAATAATATAATATGAATATAATATATTATATATATACAGCTGCGAAAAAAAAATAGCATCACTTGCCCAGTAAAACTGAATAAGTCTCCTACCTAGAATTTAGAGCTTAAAAGGAGCTGAAATACCTTTTTAGAAAGGTTAAACAATTCACTTTTTAGGAAATAAAAAATAACTACAATTGTTTTATTTATTCTTATCTTAAATAAGGATCTTTGTTAAAAACGACAAAATTAGGCGAAAAATAAAATAGCAGCACTTCATGAAAAATGCTTAAATTTTCCATTTTAAACTTGATAGTAAAAAATTCACTAATAACAAATGTTTGCGTGCTAAAACTACACCCATCCCACTAATTTAATATTTGGTTGGGTATTACCGGTAACAGGATCGCAACGTTTAACCATGGAATCAACCAAGTCCTGGCACCGTTTTAAGGATATTTTGCTCCCGGACTCCTTAATTATACCCAAAGTTATTCGTTGTTAGTTGGCTTTGAAGCTACAACTGCTTTTCTCATATCTGACCAAGAATTTTTGATGGGATTACGGTCTGGGGACTGTGCAGGCCAATCCAAAACAGGAACAGATTTATTTTGGAACGAATCCTTGGCTTTCCTGCTGGTGTACTTGGGGTCATAGTGTTGTTAATAGTATTCGGAAAAGGGTAGCATCATCGTCACCAAAATATCCACAAACACATGTTGATCCATGATGGTTTGTATCCATGGTATATTATGGTATTGCCCCAACTACATAGTACGAGAAACAAGCCCATACCATTATACAGGATCCTTCGTGTTTAATTGCTTCTACTGTGTAGTTTGGCTTATATTCGGTGTTCCTAGGGCGCCTTACATTCGATCAAGATCCATTGCCACAAAAAAAAAACTACCTTGCTCTCATCTGTCCATAAAAAGTTCGTCCATTTTTCGCATGGCCAATTTAAATGTTCCTTGACGAACTTAATGCGCTTGGGAATGTGTCTCCCATTTAAAAAAAAAGGACTTTCCTTGGACTACAGCCTTTTAAACCATGTTCCCTTAGACATGTGTGAACTGTTTGCACTGTTGCGGATATGTTGAGATGCTTTTTCAGTTCGCTAGCAGCTTTAAATGGATCCTTCTTGCTCTCGGGCACTAGCCGCCTTTTGAAGAGATGGGTGCCCAATGATTGTTTTTTCCCACTTTTTTCGGGATTCTCGTTGTAGGTGATTACATTTTCTATAATTTTGTTTTAGCATTGAAGGATTAGACCAATATTTCTGTGTAATTTACCTTTAGAAATTGGTTTTAATAATTTTTTTTAAGGTATGTTTAAAAAATAATGTTGGAAATAGGAATACAAATGTCAAGTTTTATAACCATGTGCTTTTCATCAAAACAAACCGCCGACAAGTATTGAATATTTGAAAAATCGATAGTGCTGCTATTTTTGTTTTCGACTCATTTTAGACCTTGCTGACCAAAAAAAAATATAAAAAATAAAGGTATGGACAATTCAAATCTTTTTTTACATTTTTGTATGGGAAAAATATCTAGCATTATACGAAAAATCTGTATTTCATACCTTCGGTACCGCATCCTTAATTTATTTGATCGAGAATAAAATACGTAGTGGTGCTGCTATTATTTTTTTCGCAATGTATACTTATATATATAATAATATATAACAAAAAATATATATTATATATATATATATTATAATATATAATAAAATATATAATATATATATGTATATAATATATTTTTTTTAATAATTTCATTATTTTCAGTCGTCAATTATTAAAATATTTTTTAACATTTAGGAATTATCACTCATTTTTTCATTCATGAAAATGCAATACTTAAAAAGTAAAACTTCTGTTTGTTTAAAAGATCATTGTGCACATAATGCATTGCTGTACCCTACATTTTTGTATATAGTGGTATCTCATCATTTTTAAAAATATTTTCAAAAACTTTAATATTTTTCGTGCAGATATTAAAACATAAAGATCAGATTCTATCGAGTAGGTTTTCTCATGTATGAAAAGCCCTGATGGAGCTATTAATTCCTCGGTTTTTTTTTTTAATTCAACCATCTGCTGTTATTGCAACTGGATCTTTTAGCAATATATCCAACAAAAGATTTACTTGATATATACACATAAACATATTTTTATTTTGTATCCAGTAATTTTTACTAATAAATGTTATGTAAGGGCAATGGAAAAGTTTTTGACATGGTTGCAATCGATCAAAAATATTTGTAAAGTGAAGGAAAATTTTGTCAAATTTACAATACATAAACTGTGTGTGCACACATACAGTGGACGGCTGTCGCGGTATGCGTACAAGTGAGCTGCTGGCTCAAGAGCGCTTTATCTCTGGCTGTTGACAAAATTCGAAAGCCAGTAGAAAAAAATAAATTAATAATCTTTTATGTCCTTCTATGGCAGTTGTAAGTAAAGTATTTCAGGTGGCAATTGTTATGTTGAATGTTAAAGGTACTTTTGGTAAAAGCCAGATGCAATGGTTCGTTATCGAGGTCAACAGTTTTCTAAAACAGCATATCTAATAAAAATTAAAAAAAATCAGCATATTTTTTGAATTCTAGCAAAAACTTAAGCAAGTCTATCTAATCTTAAGAACGATAACTTTATCGCATAATTTTGGTAAAGCCTTAAAGATTTTCATAATTCGAAAACGAAAAAGAGGCAAAGTTTCGACATCATAAAAAAGATTTTGGCATAAGTTTATGAAGTCTTAGTGCGTGCGAATGTCGCTTTCAGCATAAGAGAATTTCCCATTCCATATATAGTACAATTTTTTTTGTGGTTTACTTTCTCCAACTAAACATAATGGGTAAACTAGAGGTGTTCTTATGAAATATTAAGTGGTATCGAAAACGTTTTCTTTAAGGAAATAACTTATGAAACTAGTTTTTATTACCAAAACTATAAATTCTAAGAAAATACCAAAACAAAATAAAAAGATGTATCTTTTAAACTTACTTTTGCAAAAAGCAACTTATTCGACGGTGAATCTTTTCCAAGTCTGTGCTCTGATGTTGAGCAAGCGTCCATAAATGTTTGTGCAATGACACTTAAACAGGAATCAACACTGTATGTTTTATTAACGTCAAATATAAAATCCGGATTCTTTATAAAATTAACCCAGAATCGAAGGGGTAGACAATTGGATTTCCAAGCGTGCACAATTTCAGTGTCAGCGATATCATGGCGTCGTGCAGCTTCATCAAGCAAGTCGAAAAGCCATTTAACGGCAGGTGGCAACTCCTCATTAACAGTTAAAATAATTGAGAAGAAATCATCCACAAATTTTTGTATAGTTCCTTTTGTGGCCAATAGACGTGTAAGGTAAACTTCTGGAATTGTTTTGTTCACCCTGTCTATACAATTACTTACGACATGCGACGATTGAAATGCTGGTGATCCTCCAGATAAAACGGAGTTTTTAATGTTCATATAATGATCAGGTATATTGGGCTTAACAAGATGGTAAAGTCGAGGCTGCTGCAGACCTGATTCGATATCGTTGTTAATTATAATATGACTTTGCGAATTATTTATAAAATAAACTGCAAAAAGGCAAAACAGTTAATTCGATATTCTTATATATTGGGCTTAGTACTTACAATTGTGGTAAGGTGCCGAGTTTTGGTTTTTACTGTATGGTATATGATAATTATCATTTTGCCTTGCTATTAGTGACATTACTGCAGATTCTTTGACTCCATAATGAGCTAATGTGTTGAGGCGTTTCCATCCGTTAACCGTTTTGGTTGTTAGGTCTTCATCTTGTAATGTAAGATGACCTCCGCGGCCGTGCCTCCATTCTAAGTCTACTTCATGTACAGATGGCCTCATAGAGAACGGAGTGTTTTTAAAAATTGCGTCAAGGATTTTTAGCTTTACTTGAGAAATGGTATCCCAGTCGTTTACGCGACATTGGACTTTTTCATCAAGATCATCTTGTAAAATATGCAGTATTACAACAGAGTGGGTAACTTGTTCGTGCAGAAGCCGTTCTTCTGAAAGTGAGTAACGGGCATCGTTGGTTATTGCGTCTACTAAGCCCTTTTCAATTTGATGCTTTATTGCTTTGAAAAGCAAAAATAAATTCGATCCGGCGTACTCTTTAAGGTAATCGTACATACAAATGGCTAAGTAGTTTGTCAACATTTTTTCGACAACGCTTTCAGTACGCCTTAGCATTAGCTGAGGATGTTTGCTGGTAAGTGATTTATCTATCAACCGCAATAAAAGGGACTTTAAAATTTCCGTGGCATATTCCATTTTGTTCATTAAAACAACCATTAGTAAAGAGGCCACGTTAACTCGGTCTCGAATTGAAAAAGATGACCGTTGAGCTTCTAATGTTTCTATAAACATTAGCAAAAAGTATTTATTGCCAATCAGCTGTTCAAATTGTATCATAGCAGCGTCATAGTTAGTTTGTGGTATACCTCCACGAAATTTTGGAGAATTTAAAATGGGATGATCTGATACACCAGGGAAAAACACCTTCATAATATAGTTGACGTGATCTAAAGTTGGTATTCCTGTGCTCTCCAAATCTGCTGTTAGGTCGGTCATGTCCGTTTGGAGCTCAGCGAACGCCTGTTTACATTCAGAACGTACGTTGCTTTCCAATGTAATCATCTGTATCTGAATACGTTTATACTCGCGTTCTGCTTGTGTTGATTTCCTTCTGAATATTATGAGTACAGTTACAAAAACAATGACAAGAAGTGCTACCGTTAATATAACGACGAACAAGGCATGTGAGAAAACATAAGGTTTATTTAAATCATACTTGAGATATCCTATAACAAAACGAAGATTTCGTCCTACTTTAACGACAACAAGAGGTAAATCAGTCGATTGATCCACACCATTTTCATCAGTTGGCAGTGGTTGTTGCTCCGGTGGAATGCATAAGAGTTGGGTAAGTGCCAGGCTGGTAATATTGCATTGGGAGGTGCCAATGGTTACATTTACGTCGTACTCATCAGCTGCCAAGTTTAATAGCTCGCCTTCTATGACCAAGCTGTCACCCTTGTAGAGTTTTACTCCGTCGTTTGGAAATGCCAAATATTTCGGGTCGGCTAAATAGACAATAGTGCTCCTTATGTCATGAAAATATTTATTCAAGTTTCGAACCAGTTGTACATTGTCCATTACAAAACTTATTTGTAAATTTAATTGAGTTTCATGAACCTTTACGAACGTAGTGACATCCATATTATTGTTCACAAAATAGCTGGCCGAAGTTCCTCCAGTTGTGTATATACGAAAATTGTCTCCAAAGTCGGTTAGCCGCTTTTTTCTATCATATTCATTTTTAAACCTGCTTTCAGTTGGCGACGATAAATTTTGTAAGTGCAATTCGGTATCCGGTACTCTGTTCGTCTTTTTAAACGTTTCAAATTTGTAGTTAACCGGAGGAGATGGACATTCCATTTGATTAGAGTTGATCACTACGCAAGAAGTTTTATTGACTCGTTCATTGTCATAAAACACCTCCAGTTCAGGTTTTTGGATTGAATTAAGATATATTCCATGCACGGTCAGGACACGACCACCACTTACAAAGCTACGTAATGGCTTAATTTGCATTATACGCGGGTCCTGTGTGTAGTTAAAAATAGAGCAGGGTTGCCGCGGTGGCGTACGTAGTTGATAAGAACCAAAATTACTTCGATTCGGATTTGTATTGGTAATGCTTGGGGCTGAGATCTGGCATTCTAATGTCCTGTTTGCACCATCTATAACTAGGTGAAGGGACCGAATTGGTTCTGGTTGAGTCGCTTCTGATGTAGTACAACTAACTTGCGACGATGAAGCTTGTGTAACGTCTATATGACACTCATACTCATCTAAAAATGCTCGCATAGTTGAGCCAATGTTCAAAAACTTTCCTATTAATGACAATTGTGTCCCTCCCGACCTAGGGCCAATTGTGGGATATAAACCTGTTAACAGCACATTCTTAAAATGAAATTGAACACTTGATTCAGTATATCCTGCATCATTCGCAACTTTTATGGGTGCAGACATTTCGTACAATGCCGCTCCAGTCCGGCATTCAATTTTTACTGATATTTGATAATTTTCTAGTTCACACGGCACAGAACCGATAAATATTTTGCCACGAACATCTTCCTCCCGGATACCCAAATTACTTCCTTCAATTGTAATAAGAGTTCCACCCTCGACTGGCCCAGATAATGGTTTAATAATATCGATTCTTGGTAAAGGGCACTCGTTTTCTATAGCGGCTTCAGATCCTGAGCTGATAGAGATTCTATTAGCTATGCAAGTTTCATTATATACACATGAGTTGTTGCACCAAGCACATTTATACTTTGGATCCCGAGTTACACACAAACTGCAGTCAGCGTGTTCCCGATGTGAGCCTAATACGTCGCACTTGTATAATGTAACGATTGCTGTGTCCACATAGTGCTGAAAGTTCCATGTAACTACAACCTTCGCCTGATATTCATACGTATTAGTCTCGTAGAAATATGGTGTTTTTTCGCAAACTACAATTTTGTTTGACTCTACGTGAGCAGGGAGTAGCATCTGAGCAGCTTCAATATGTATGGTACATAAAAAACCAGCATGTGTACTCTTGGGTTTTGGTAAATTTTCAATCTCTAGTCTTATTTCAATTGGCACTCGCACAGGTATAAGTATTTCCGGACGATTCTTTTTTAAGTGAGGGCAGTGACCAAGAGTACTCACAGAATTTTCTATGTTCCGGCATTGCAATGATTTGTGAACGCACTTATTGTCAAAAATACACCAGTTGCAACCCCAGGAACTTTGCAGACACTCCTGACACTTTCCATGATGCGAGCAGTCAAAGAATGCAAAATACCTTGATACAAAATCCTTATTTGTCTCCGAACTTCTTACTGACAATGGCACCAAAATATGATCAGTGTTTGTTGGTATTAGTGGTCTTTCATTTAATGGGGGTGTAGCACATCCAAGTCCATTTTCCAGAATTTCGGCATCAATGGGAGTAGAGTTCCCAAATACACAACGGTATTTTGCATTAAAAGGTTCGGGCAAAGTTCGAATTATTAAATGCAGGTGAGTTAGTTCGGAAATTGGTATTTTGTCTGGGATAATAGATTCAAACTCTATACATTGCTGTCCACTACCCAATGAAAGCCATCGGGATGCAGATGTATCTCGCTGGCACGTTGATCGTACAGTGCACCGCCTCTCCAAAGAACACCATCCACAAAAAGGATCCCGAGACTCCAAGCAAGCGGAACAATTTGTGTACACAGAACAGTGCTCAATTCTGAGCTTAGTTATTTTTCGTTGAGAAAGCACGTAAAGAAAATCTTTTTTGGGCGACATCATTGTATTTGGTAATATACGATTTCCAGCATCCACAACTATTTCCTCGTACTCACCTGGACTTTGACCAGACAATAAAACTTTTTTGATCACTCCCTTGCTCGTTCCAAGAAATGCAAGTGAATGCTGTTGATCAGTCGTTGAAGTTGCTGTGACTGACGTAACGGAAACATTTTCAAAATGAAAAAGTGCATGTGCAGTGATTGGGGATACTCCGCTTATCTTAAGTCCCACAGAGCAAAAGTTGTATATGTTACCGAGCGAACCAACTATTGGACATCTGCCATCGTTAATGGTGCCCGATATATATCCCAAATTTCGATCTTTTATAGTTCCGTTAAAACACAGATGGATATTTTCAATAAACATGTCTTCAATATCTTTAATGCTATATATACACATAGCAGACTTGCTTTCTGGCTGATTACTTATTTCTTTTGAGGGGGAAAAAACGGTTATTAAGACGTGATCGTCTTTTTTTATGCCCATTTTTTGTGCCAATTTGTGGCTGGCCGTGGTAATCTTAGCATCCCGCAGAATATTGTAGTCTACATTGTTCTCAGTTGCAGTGCATTGAATAGTTATTTCAGTATAGCTGTCGTAATTTGGATCTGTAATACAAATACGTGCCAAACGTGTTACATAGCCTGCCTCATCAGCTAGATGTGATTTTTTTTGAACAATTATAAAGTACGCATACTCAGAAGAATTAAATCCGTAAAGATAATCGACTAAAAAATGATCCCGATATTTTACATCGATATTTATAATTGATTGCTGTATTGAGAATTCTGCATAGTTTAAATCATCAAGCCGGCGGGACGAAATGGCTGGCACGTCATGGCGATAATCACCAACATTTGTAAATGTTGTCCCCACATATAAAATATCCTCTTCTTTCCATGTATATCTGGACGGACCTACAAATGCATATGTAGACGCGTTTTCATCGTTAGCAGCCAATGGAACTGCAAAAAACTCAGGCAAGGCCGGAAACCGTGGTAGACTGTAAATTTCGCAGGCTCCTAAAAATAAACATAATATAATTATTTATCGCTGAATTTTTTAAAACCTTTTAGCATAAATTGGACTTTTCATACACGTTGTAGAACAAAAAGTTTATTAGATCCGTCGAAAAGAATTTTACAGGTAAAAGGAACAAAAATCTCGGAAACTATGGTATAAAAGCTAGTAATTTAAGATTAAGTAACCAGTGACGCATAAATGACGCTTACGCTGCGCAAGTGCGCAAGTCAGAACGTTGCGACGCCCACAAATAAGAAACTAATAGAAATGGCCTAGGCGTTAGAGGGGCATATGTTTGGCATATCAATAAAATTTTTGGAAGAATAATAAAATTTAAACTCCAAAACACAGCATGTCAACGATCTGAAACAAACTTCCACTGCGAAAGCTTCAATATAACTTACATGACTAATCTCAACTTTCTAGCTTCTATAATCCCCGAAGTCTATCCTGTGCAAGAATAAACAAATATCCGTTATAGGGTCGAAAACACTTTCCATAAAATATATGTTTATTCTGCTGATCAGAAGAATCACCTTATCACCAAAATATCGCCTACTAAAAGGCTATAATCGAATCGAATTTGTAAGATTTCGATTTGTAAAATGTGCACTTTTGTCTGGCCGAAATAAAAAGTAGATGCCTTTTTTTATTTCAAATCAGATCTTATTTACTAAGGGAAAAAATCTATTGATGTTTATTCCACATCACCACAGAATCATTTTGCCATTTAGTTTTTTTATAAAAAATTCATAACTGACCCCACCTCAGATTTAATAAACAAAATGTTTCCGTCGGCAACAACAATTTACGATTTGCTAAGGGGTAGATAAGTACGTCACCAAAAGCTATCACGAAAGTTGCTATACTGTTCGTGGACCGAAACAGGCAGGTATACATACTTATAAAATATAAATGAATTCATTAAAAAAGTAAATAAGACTACTTAATTTAAGTACTTAGATGGTCAAAGTACAGTAAAAAGTAATTGCGAACATCGGAATTAAAAAAGCTCTAGATTCTCTCAAACCCTCAAATTTCTCCCTTCTCCTGGCTTCAAAGCAAGCAATTGCAAACATAAAAGGCATTTTTCACGTTGTTTGATTTTGACAAATAAAATAAAACAGGCGATAAAAAACGAAACATTCCGATAGCAAAAATTTTGCGAAAGCCAGGGCACCTAAAACGAAATCGTACGATTTGGCCCAAATCTAATTCGAAAAACAATTACGATTACCGGAGCATCGATAAGAAATATTAAATTTGTGACATGCAAAGAAAAATTATGTCGGTAAAAGGGACGAGAACGAGAAAAAGATAAGGATAAAAAGAAAAACAATAAGTAAGTTAATAATAGTATTCCAATTTAATTCATTTATTATTCCAGGTAATGGATTCATTTCATAAGCAACAACAAATTCATCTCACTAAAGGTAAATTGGTTTGAGACGATTTCGTATACATCATACTAATATTTTTTATTTTAAGGTTAATTGAACATGTAGTTCCATTTTCCAACACAACAGCTGACCAGAACTCCGTAGGGCAAAGGATCAAAAGAGTCCACCATTTTATAAATATTTTTTATGTATTCTTGCTTACACTTAAATCCAATGCATAATTTAAATATTAAGTCAAATAAAAACGAAATGATTTAATAAAAAACGTGATGAAATAAGTAGAAGTTTCATCTAAAAAAATTTCATGAAAATAGGACAAGAAATATACATAAATAATCGCTAAAAGGCGGATAAAAAATTTGTTACAGAAATAATTTACCGGTTAAAATGCTCTTAAAAAGCGGCGATTAAAAGCGATGATTTTGCGCTCTTTTAGTGGTGTTTATGTGATTATTTTCATACCAATGATTTCCTAGGATGTTAAAAACATCAATTTTTCCCAAACAAATTGAACAGTGATAAAGCGCTCGAAATTTTTACCGAGTGGTGATTCACCGGTGAAAAGGTTGTGGATGAAACTGCATTCATACATATATGAATGCCTACCCTGCAGTTTCATAATTCATCGCTACTAAAAAACATCAAAAAATCATCTGCTACGCCAGCAGAGTCAACTGCTTCGGCTGCACAGCCGAATTTAATGCGATGAAAAAGCTATGTACTAACTTAAATTTTTAATCATATTCGAATTTAATTTATTAATTATTCATGGTAATGGGTTCATATAATAATCGACCATTTACCCGTCAAAATATGCTTAAAAAGCGGCGTTGTTTTTGCTCTTTTAGCGGTGTTTATATGATATTTTTCATAGGACATGCCAATGTTAAAATCATCGCTTGTTATACCCTTAACTCGTAGAGTAAAAGGGTATATTAGATTCGTTGAAAAGTATGTAACAGGCAGAAGAAGGCGTTTCCGACCATATAAAGTATATATATTCTTGATCAGGATCAATAGCCGAGTCGATATGACCATGTCCGTCTGTCTGTCCTTTCGTATGAACGCTGAGATCTCAGGAACTACAAAAGCTAGAAAGTTGAGACTAAGCGTACAGACTCCAGACATGTTGCCACGCCCTTTCTAACGCCCACAAATCGTCCAAAACTGCCATGCCCATACTTTTGAAAAATGTTTTGATATTTTTTCATTTTGGTATTAGTCTTGTAAATTTTTATCGATTTGCCAAAAAACTTTCTGCCACGCCCACTCTAACGCCTACAAACCGCCAAAAACTGTCAGTGTTTAAGACTCTCCTTCGCCCTTCCACTAGCTGAGTAACGGGTATCAGTTTTTCTATCTCTAGTAGTATCTCTAGTTCTCATATAGATAGAGCGGTGATAAAGCGCTCCAAATTTTTATTAGGCGGTTATTCACCGGTAAAAAGTAGATGGATAAAACTGCAGGGATTCAAGAAAATACATTCAAAAAAACGTTTTTAATTGAAAATATTAAGTTTAATATGTGGACAAACGAAAATAATTATTTTTAAGGCTGAGAGGTGGCGAAACGAAAATCTTTTTTTAAGGGTGGACAATCGAAAATATTTTGGTTTTTATGGGTGGGCAAACGAGTTTTAAGACATGGAAAAACTATTAATTCTTTAATGGGTTATATTTTCCAAACTAAAACTTTTTTCAGAAATCTAAAGAGTGGGCAAACGATGTTTTTGCGATATAAAAAAAAGGTCTAAAACTTCTTTTTGATTTTCGTAAATTTTTGAAATTCCATATCTGGGCAAAGTAATAATTGGTGGGCAAATGATTCTAGTTTTTAAACTTCGAAAATTCGATTTTACTGACCCTAGCTTCTTTGAGCTATTGAAGTCTCGGGAGCTACATATAAAAGCAAGACAGTTAAATCTAACAATTTTTGTAACCGCAAGGTTATTTCATAGTATTGCAACCTTTCTATCGCTTACAGAACGTGTAAAACGTGCTTTTAATATAGGAAATTTTGGCATTTATCATTTTTATTTATAAGCGAAAAACATTTACGTCACGCCTACTTCAACACCCACAGACTGGGTGCACTATTTGTCATGCACATTTCTATCGATGTGCCATCAAGAAATTGACAACTCCTACAATAACGCTCAAAAACGCACTATACAGCTGAGACATATAGCTTTAAAATCATGTCTGTCATCAGTTTCCTTCTGCACTCCCAATAACTGTCCTCATAGTTACGGCTTTTTTATATTGCTCCCAAAAACACTGGTCATTCGGTGTGCGAGTGTGTGGTCTACAGTGTACACTTAAAGTTATTACAATAAATGACAAATACTTGTATAAACCAATACGATTTGTCACGTTTTCGGTCCCATACAATTCCACTGACTTTACTTTATACTTTACTTTTAATAGATGTTGGCCATTTTACCTTGTCGAATGCTTCCACACGCTATAAGAATACCATCGTGAGCGTAGCTTACTACGAGAATTTTGTTGAAGTTATTGACAAGTGATGTTTCAATTTCTTCCGGACAGCCTCCTGCGTGACATTGCGGTGAATCATGTACAGGCCCAGTAACAGCCTCTGCCAGCACTCGAAGGTTTTCATTTAGTTTAAGTATTTTATTTGTAGCACCCGCAAATATAACATTATGCATAAAGTCGAAGCTCAAGTGTGTAAAATAATTCTTAGATTGGGAGTCCCCAACATTTTCTACGTGGTTGCCAATTGATCGGTTGCCATATGGGGACTCCGTTGATTGAGCTGGTATTGATGGCAAGTTAAACTGGGCGACTATGTCATTTAAGGGAGACATCACCTGAGCCGGCAGCTCTTCGAAGCAGCTAACTGAATAATGCTGCGAACCGATTATGGTAATAATACACAGTCCATGTAATACATGTATAAAGTTTGCACCATAAAATTCATTTCGCAACATTATTTTGGTTTTTGTGTATTGTAGTTGCTTGTAGTTGCGTTTGGGCATCAATTCCATATGTCATTTTTATTTTTATTTAACACTACATTCTCTCCTTAATATTTTAATTTTTTTATATCGAAAATATTAATTAGTTGTGCATCAATATTTATAAATTAAAATCATCCACTTAGCTATTTTACATTAGCACGTTTGTTCGTAAAAAGTTCTTTAACACAAAAATCGATTAGTAAACAAATATTTATAAAAAACTTCTAAAGCAACGCTCAAACGTTGTGTGTACACTATCAGTCTAGTGCAGATTATTGCGTTGGTATCGGCCTATCGCATACACATTAAACTATCGAGGTAGATCGCATTGAAATACATTATTTTCACGGAACACATACAAAAATTAAGGGCTTACCATTAAAATATCTTGTATGTATATATCCCGTAGGTAGTTTCTGAATCCAAATACAAGCACTTTTTCAATGTTATTTCAAACTGGAAAAAACCGTATGTACAGGATAAATGCAGAAACCATAACTTACTTATAACTTTACACCTATAATTTAACACTTTAGTAAATAATTTTAATGTGGGGTGCTCGTGGCATGAACTCTGCTATCCAACGCTTTGCTTGGGACCCTTATGTACAGTTGCGAAAAAAT
This sequence comes from Drosophila santomea, assembly GCF_016746245.2. NCBI lineage: Eukaryota > Metazoa > Arthropoda > Insecta > Diptera > Drosophilidae > Drosophila > Drosophila santomea. The sequence goes on from NC_053020.2 coordinate 27,427, forward strand.
AATAGCAGCACCACTACGTATTTTATTCTCGATCAAATAAATTAAGGTTCGGGACCGATGGTACGAAATACAGATTTTTCGCATAGTGCTAGATATTTTTCCCATCAAAAAATGTAAAAAAAAAAAATTTTAATTGTCCATACCTTTATTTAAAAAAAAAAATTATTAAAATTGGACGATGAAAGCATTGCACTTCAGATAAACGTATGATGATCAAAAAACCAATTTCTGAAGGAAAATCACACGGAAATATTGGACGAATCTTTCAATGCTCAAACAAAGTGATACAAAATGCCATCACCTACAACGAGAATCCCGAAAAACGTGGGAGAAAACAATCATTGGGCACCCATCTCTTCAAAAGGCTAGTGCCCGAAAGCAGTAACTTACTGCCAGTAAGGATCCATTGAAAGCTGCTACCGAACTGAAAAAGGACCGCAACTGTGCAAACAATTCACACATGTATAAGGGAACATGGTTTAAAAGGCTGTAGTCCAAGGAAAGCTCCTTTTTTTAAATGGGAGACACAAACTCAAGCGCCTTAAGTTTGCCAAGGAACATTTAAATTGGCCATGCAAAAAATGGAGGATCTTTTTATGGTCAGATGAGAGCAATGTTGTTATTTTTGGTGGCAATGGTCTTGATCGCCAAATTACACAGTAGAAGCAATTAAACACGAAGGATCCTGCATAATGGTATCGGCTTGTTTCTCGTACTATGTAGTTTGGGCAATACCATAATATACCATGGATAAAAACCATCATGGATCAACATGTGTTTGTGGATATTTTGGTGATATTCGCATAGTGCTAGATATTTTTCCCATCAAAAAATGTAAAAAAAAAATTTTAATTGTCCATACCTTTATTTTTTAAAAAAAATTATTAAAATTGGACGATGAAAGCATTGCACTTCAGATAAACGTATGATGATCAAAAAACCAATTTCTGAAGGAAAATCACACGGAAATATTGGACGAATCTTTCAATGCTCAAACAAAGTGATACAAAATGCCATCACCTACAACGAGAATCCCGAAAAACGTGGGAGAAAACAATCATTGGGCACCCATCTCTTCAAAAGGCTAGTGCCCGAAAGCAGTAACTTACTGCCAGTAAGGATCCATTGAAAGCTGCTACCGAACAGAAAAAGGATCTCAACATATCCGCAACTGTGCAAACAATTCACACATGTCTAAGGGAACATGGTTTAAAAGGCTGTAGTCCAAGGAAAGCTCCTTTTTTTAAATGGGAGACACAAGCTCAAGCGCCTTAAGTTTGCCAAAGAACATTTAAATTGGCCATGCAAAAAATGGAGGATCTTTTTATGGTCAGATGAGAGCAATGTTGTTATTTTTGGTGGCAATGGTCTTGATCGCCAAATTACACAGTAGAAGCAATTAAACACGAAGGATCCTGCATAATGGTATCGGCTTGTTTCTCGTACTATGTAGTTTGGGCAATACCATAATATACCATGGATAAAAACCATCATGGATCAACATGTGTTTGTGGATATTTTGGTGACGATGATGCTACCCATTGATGAATACGATATGCCGCTAAAATGGGCTTTCCAACAAGACAACGACCCCAAGCATACCAGCGGGAAAGCCAAGTAATGGTTCCAAAATAAATGTTATGTTCTGGAGTGGCCTGCGCAGTCGCCAGACCTCAATCCCATCGAAATTCTTTGGTCGGATATTAAAAAGGCAGTTGCAGATTTTAAGCCAACTAATAAGGAAAACCTATGGACAGTGATTAAGGAGTCCTGGAGCAAAATATCCCCAAAACGGTGCCAGGACCTGGTTGACTCAATGCCAAAACGTTGCGCATCTGTTATTGCTAATAAAGTATACGCTACAAAATATTAAATTGGTGGTATGGGCGTAGTTATACCCGTTACTCGTAGAATAAAAGGGTATACTGGATTCGTTGAAAAGTATGTAACAGGCAGAAGAAGGCGTTTCCGACCATATAAAATATATATATTCTTGATCAGGATCAATAGCCGAGTCGATATGACCATGGCCGTTTGTCTGTCCGTCCGTATGAACGCTGAAATCTCAGGAACTACAAAAGCTAGAAAGTTGAGATTAAGCATACAGACTCCAGAGTAATAGACGCAGCGCAAGTTTGTCGATGCATGTGGCCACGCCCACCCTAACGCCCACAAACCGCCCGAAGCTGCCACGCCCACACTTTTGAAAAATGTTTAGATATATTTATTATTTTGTATTAGTCTTGTAAATTTTTATCGATTTGCCAAAAAACTTTCTGCCACGCCCACTCTAACGCCTACAAACCGCCCAAAACTGTCACTGTTGAAGACTCTCCTTCGCTCTCCCACTAGCTGAGTAACGGGTATCAGATAGTCGGGGAACTCGAATATAGCGTTCTCTCTTGTTTTAATATGAAATCACTTGTTATTAGTCAATTTGTTACTGTTTAGTTTATATTTTAAGTTTACAGAATTTTTTATAAAGTTATTATTTTTTTCGCCCTATTTTGTCATTAATTGTATTTAGGAGACTTATTCAAAGTTTTACTGGGCAAGTGCTGCTATTTTTTTTCGCAGCTGTATATATATTTATAGATTCATAAATACCTATTTCTATTGCCTTTTACTTATAATATTATTAAAATCGAAAATATAAATATTGATTTAGGAATACAAATTCGTCTTACGAATGATTTCCTTATTCGATTGTCATGTTAATAATCTTGAAATGCAAACTATTTTTTTAATTTCTTTACAACAGTAAACAAATACAAGATGACATAATGATCTATTAATTAATATAACATAGTTTAATGATTTTTTCAAGTAGTTATAAAATTTGACTGAATGGAAGAATCTTTCAAGCGTTCTCTTTGACTTCAATATGATTTCATTATATTGCACCATTTCAATCGGTTACTGGACGTCCAAAACTGTCAAACCAATATTTTTTAATATTGCTTTGGTATTTTTGGCATTTGTCATGCCAATTTCTATTAACAAGATAAAAACATTTTGGTCACGCCTACTCCGACGCCCACAAACTGGGATGCAATATTTGTCTTCCACATTTCTATTAATATGCCATAAATAAATTGGTAACGACTACAATAACGCTCAAAGATTGTTTAATAAACTAGGATGTAAACGATCGATCTAGACCATGGAGGTCAATGGACCTTCGTGGCACACTATACAAGCACGGATATTTTCTTAATAGGGTCGGAATCGCTTCCTTCTAATTGTTACATTTTTTTCAACGTATCTAGTATACTCTTATACACTAAGATTAACGGGTTTAATAAAAGATTGCCATTTCAGGCTACATTTACACAGGCAAAACAATAAATAGAAAAACTTGATAACAATTCTATAAACTATTTTAAAAAACAAAAAGGGGATCAAACTCACAAACAAATTTTGGTTGACTACAGAAGATAATTCTATATATATTTTATATTTTATAAATTATAACTAAACAACAAGTATAACAAGTATAATATGCGAAGAATTTTGCCATATAAAACTACCCTAAATTAAAACAATAAATGCGTTATTAAATACATACATCGGCTACTAAAACTGTTTCAACTGACTAGATCATTATCAGAAACAAGACTATCCCCGACTATCTGATACCCGTTACTCAGCTGGTGGAAGTGCAAAGGAGAAATTTCCACACTGACAGTTTTTGGCGGTTTAGAGTGGGCGTGGCAAAAACATTTACAATACTAATAAGAAGATGAACAATAGGCAGAGGCTTCCCTCTGCCTGTTACATACTTTTCAACAAATCTAGTATACCCTTTTACTCTACGAGTAACGGGTATATATATATTTTTAGTTTATAACAATCTGTCATTTTGCATTAAATAAAGATCCGGAAATGTATGTACAATACACGTACACTTAAACGCCTACCATAGCCCCCAAGCAAACACTTTTACATTTTTAATTTTTAAACTTTTTAAAATTTTATTATTTTTTTTTGCTAATTTCTATCGATATGCAAAAAGAATTTCAAACTTTCACGTTTGAACTCCCACTAGCTAAGTAACAGAAATCTGATAGTCGAGGAAATTAAGTATGCAATGTTGTTGGTAGCGATATGTTTGTTAAATAATTGTCAGCTTCGACTGTGGCGTCGCAATCATTATTATGAAAGCAAGTAGTAACAGATTGTAATAAATAAACGCAGTCAAAATAATTATTTAGTAAGTGCATAGTTTGCATTTTTATTTCTAAAATAGATCGGAAGACATTATTGTTGCTTGTATTTTAAAATAAAATTATTCTTTTCGAAGAATAATAAAATGATTTTGATTATAAATACAGGTGTAGGTAAATTACAGTTGCTTAATCAAGGATTTCAATGTAAATTAAATTTATTTATTGCTTATAAAGAAAGTTCAAACTAAAAATAAAATGTTTTATTTTTTGTCAGTGTTATCTAGATAACATTTTTTACTGCATCATTTGAAGATATCTATTCTCCTCAAGTAAGGAAGTAAGAGATGTTGTCATATCGTTGATTACCATATTTGTCCCATGATATGGATGTGTAGAACTGCTAACATCAGGCCACAATGTAGTGTTTATCTGCACTTCCGGGAGGCCTTGTATTTGATTGGTAAATGTGCTGTTTGTCTCCATCCAGTTTTGACAACTTTGTACATATTCCAAAGTACGCTGGTATGTATCTAAATGCATAACAGAAGTATTATTCGCCTGGGTGTCACAAACTATTTTTTGTGATTCAGAGGCAAGTAATTTTGATGTTGTTATTGGTTGCATATTTACGCTAGAAATCTGACCTTCATTATTCAAATTAGCAGAAGGAGACATTTGAGACTGACTTATAATTCCGCATTGGATTTCATTATCATGGCGTCCGTTTACTTTTAAAATATTTTCTGTTTCGTTTCGTGGATATATTGAAACTACATTAAGCTCTGGCAAGCTAGTCATCGATGAATCTATGATTTGATTAAAATTAAATTTTTCTGGTTGTCGTTGATAGGCTGATGGTAACAAAGTTTGCTGCTTAAAAGCAATGTCAGTGTTTATATATTTTCCAGACTGTTGGAAGCCACCGCATTTGGCATGCCCATGTTCATTTGGTACAGTTAGGGTACTAGATTCTCTCTGATTGAATGAACCCCCGATCGCCGTCATTGGAAATTTGTCTTGTACTGTAAACTTTGTTGTATTTGGTTGTATATCAACGTTCGTAGGCGGTGTTAAAATTTGTTTATTGGAGTAATATATATTTGATTGTTCTCGGTAGTGGCTTGAAGCTAAGATTTCGGATACATTAGACTCCATAGCTAAAGCTTGATGTTCTTGTTCCGTATAATTTGTGTCTTCTTTTACCAAGCTTAAGTACTGAAGCATTTCATCGGGAAGTATAAGTTCTTCAACTTCATCCAGATTTATTCTTTCATTTGGATGTTGGTCACTAGGCATTGCTATGTCAGCCTTAATTGAAGCAGTGCACAGTTCCTTTCTTAAACTATCCTTATTAACTGACGATGCTATATTATTAGACTTTCCAACATTAATATCAAAGCTATGCGGTGTTGTACTTAAGCGAGGAATATTTGTTAATGGATCTAAATTTAAGTTTGGCACTGGCTCAGTTTGACGTCGTAATTTATCAAATTCGTTTTGTCCGACTTGATTGTTGTTTTTCATGTGTAGAGAATTCATATAACTAGGAATAGAAAATCGGCCGCTACTGCAATTATGATAAAACTTTCCTGAATCTTTTTCCTGTAAGCGTTTTAAATTTGTGGCGATTAAGTGGGATGATGGAGGCGGGGGAAGACAGCTATTGTAAATTCCAACACCCTGAACATCAGGATTTGGTTTATTAATAGATGCATTCAAGTCCTTGTTTATTATGGGTAATCCTGATGTGGATGTAAATGCATAGCAGTTAACACCATTTGACATTTGGCTAGAGCGCCGTGAGCACCCTGGTGAAATGGGATCATAAAAAGAAGCTGCAGTCGTAGTACACGAGGGGATTGGTCTCATAGTAGGTATAGAAGACACCTGTGATGATTGACTGCTACGGCGACTTTGCATACTACCGTAATAAGTGCTTGCTGTCGAATTTTGACTATCGCGGCGAAACTGACCTTGCACCGAGCCAGAAACTGTGGAAATTCCTTGCTTATTCAATACTGTATTACGAAAAGTTGTATGATTTTGTAAGAGGTCTTCCGGAAATACTTCTATGGCCGTGTTGGTGGAACTTGGAATTTTAATATCACCAGCGGTACATGGCTCCATTTTTAGTTCTGTAATACGCTGATTAAGTTCGCTAATTCCAATGGTACGATTGCTTTCCGGAATGTTGCAGAGCATTATCGTACTTGAGTTTATACCTTTAGTTTGAAGACGACTTCTAAACCGTTGCCTAGCCAAAACAGCACCTCCAATAGCTGAGGCAGACGCATTTCCGCTACCAATATTTACCATAGCACGTAAAACAATTGGTAGGTCTGCTACGTCCACGTCGTCGTCACAATTCCAGCCGTCATCTAAATGAAGATTTTCAGCAAGATCATCTGGCGAATATGTTAACAAACCGTCCGATGCTCGAACTCCATTTACTAACTGATGATTAGATGAGCTTATATCAGATTCAGATTTAATGCTAGGACTAGACGTGCCTAATATTTTTCCTATATGTGAGTCTTCACTGCAAGGGCTTGAGTCGATATTGTGCTCTTGAAGATTATGTCGACCTTGACTGTTGTCTCGTTGTAACCGAGAGTTTACGTCATCTAGAGGCAATCCTTTATGTTTTTTATTTGCATAAAACTCAGCACCATGGACTGTTTTTACATGTTTTCTCAGAGAGCTTGGGTCAGTGTAACGTTTTGTGCATCCAGGTGCTTTACAAATGTACGGTTTCTAAAAATAGCTATAAATTAAAGATTTTAGTTCTTAAACAGAGGAAAGGCTTACCTCATTACTGTGTGTCCTGTTTTGGTGCTTTGCACGATCACTAGCGTTACTAAAGGCTTTGCTACATCCCGGATACTCGCAAGTGTATGGTTTTTCTCCTGTGTGTGACCGTAAATGAGTTTTCAAGTTTTCCAAACGTGAATATGCCTTAAAGCAGCCTTCAAACTAATTTAAATAAGTTTAATAAGGAATTCATATACATTTTTTTATATAATTAATTGGTCTTACCGTGCATTTGTGTGGCTTTTCACCGGTATGGCGACGCATATGCACAACAAGCATATACTGCGCTTTAAATGGTTTTTCTCCGCGAGTACAATCTTCCCATCGACAGACAAAAGCTTTCTTATTAGTTTGGATATGGTCATTGTTTATATGTTTAACAAGTTCATCTTGAGTAATAAACTCAATGCAACAGCTACGCCAATGACAATTCGTTTCAATAAAATCTCCAGGTTCATCCTTGATATCCGTTGTATCAGCATTAGCACAATCATATTCATTTGATGGATTCGAGGCTGATCCGCAATTAACATAATCATCCAAGCGGGTGCTTGCTTTAACGTCACCCGGAATGCTTTTAATATGATTTACTCCGTTGTTGTAACAACGGTCAGACAACTGTGATGAGGCACTGTCGGCTTCTACTTGAGCTACGGCTCCAGATGTTGATGAAGGCTGCTCAGTGATAACATCTTTAAAATGTCCTTTTTTTTTTCTTGCATCATCCAAGTTCTTCAACTACAGAAACGACATATCATATTATAAACTTTTAATATTTTAAATCTGGTAAAAATTACCGAGAGTGTTGCCGCTGCGACCTGGTTTGGATCCGCATTAACAAGCCTTGCAGTTGAAGATGTTGTAATCTGTCTAGGTGAATCGCTTAAATTAGGATGTACTTCATTTACTCTCAAAGAAGCAGAGGCTGCCATATGCCCTATAGAAAATCCGGATGCAGCAGCTTGTTGTGATGTCATCGGATTTAATAGACCTGCACTAGCACGCAACAAATGAGCTTGTATTTGTTGTAGACGGGTTGAATGTGCATGAGACATGGGGTTAAGGGCGGTAGCAGAGATGTGACCGTATGAACCACTAGCCGCGCTACTTCCTCGAGAACCGTTCATAATTGTGGCTAATGAATTTGGCGAAAATCGAATCATAGAATTAATATCAAATGAATCGGAATAAGGCGATGACGAAAGGGCTCGTTTGCGGCTTATGCTGGCACGTATACTTCCTCCTGGTGGTCGAGGGCTACCTAAACGCCTGTTTCCATCGACGCTGAAGTGAAATTCAGTACTGGCTAGAGATGATGCTGCAGCTGCTGCTACAGCCGCATGATGCAGTTCACCAAGAGAGCTCATACCTCGGCTGCCCAAAAAATCACCTGATCCCAAACCAAGCCCTGCTAGATGGAACGCTGACGCACAATTGACATATGGATCTAAAGACCAAAAATCGGTACTTTTTAAAGTTACTTTTGTACAAATGCAAGAAATTAAATACCGTGAAATGATGAATTTGAATTACTTCGTTGTAGAGAATACAACTGTTCCATGTATCCGGGGATTCGATAAGCCGGGTGAAAGTCGTGTGCATGTGGTTGTCCAGTAACATTCAAATTGTGAACATGTTGAGGCTGATGATTGTGCTGCTGACCAGTAGCGTTAGCAAGAAGGTTGTTTTCATTGCATATTGGTGGTTGAATTGAAGTTTTAATTGAATCTGATGGTCCAACCGTTGGAATCATTGATGGAACTGTTACCGAGCTTGAAACGTCAGTTGGGTGAAGTTGGTTCATACATGGGGATCCTGGTAAAACGGTTGCAGCTGCAGCGACAGCAGCTGCTCGCCTGGACGCTAAAAACTGCAATTCAGAATACCTATAGAAAAATAAATACATTTTTGGTTAAATTTTTAACATCTATAAGTAAGTTAGTATTATTTCAACAGCTTAGGTTTTAGTTAAAATAAGTGGATTTTGGTCGTGGCATATTTATACCCGTTACTCGTAGAGTAAAAAGCTATACTAGATTGTTTTGAAAAACATTGATCTGCAGAAAAACTTTTTGCCACGCCCACACTTTTGAAAAATGTTTTGATATCTTTTAATTTTCATATTAGAATTGTAAATTTCTATCGATCTGCAGAAAAACTTTTGGCTGCTGCCACCGTAACGCCCAAAAACCGCCTAAAGCTGTTAGTCTTGTGAATTTCTTTCTATTGGCCATAAATATTTTTTCCATGCCCACTTAACGCTCACAAACCTCCAAAAACGGTCAGTGTTGAAATTTCTCTTCTTACTTTCAATAGCTGTATAACGGGTATCAGATAGTCGGGGAACTCAACCTCTCTTGTTTAATCTATTCCACATAAAAATGATGTGTCAACTAAAACATCTCTTAGCCAAATAAAATGTTTAGAGTATATGTGTTGATCAGAATAAGTAGCCCAGTTAATCTAGGCATGTTCGTCTGTCCCTCCGTGTGAACGTCCAGATCTCAGGATATAAAGATGATAGATATTCAGATGAATAATTCAGATTTTGGTGATGCCTATGATGTGCAAGCGAGCCCCCTAAAACGTCCAAAAATGTTACCATACTGCTCTGATTATTTATCATTTAAAATTTCTTTCGATTCCCTAAAAAGTTTTTGTCACGCCCACTCTAACGCCCACAAGCCACACAAACAACTAATTTTTTTGATATTTATTATTTTTAATATTTATTTTACCAATTTCTATCGGTATACCAAATTCCACGCCACTCTAACGCCTCTTACAAAACTGTCACGACCACACTTAATACAAAAAGTGTTATGATTTTCTTTTTCATTTCATTAGTTACTTGCAAATTTTACTAAAAAAATTTTGAAAAATTCTGTCTTGTTAAATACGTTGTATGTGCACAAAATAAGGCAGTCCACGTTGTATCAAAGAGCATTTGCTGGCAAGCATAAGCAAATACTTTAGATACATACATTTATGTATGTATATAAAAACAAGAGAGAACGCTATAGTCGAGTTCCCCGACTATCTGATACCCGTTACTCAGCTAGTGAAAGTGCGAAGAAGGTCTTCAACACTGACAGTTTTTGGCGGTTTTTGGGCGTTAGAGTGGGCGTGGCAAAAAGTTTTTTGACAAATCGATAGAAACTTACAACACCAATACAAAAATGAAAAATATCAAAACATTTTTCAAAAGTGTGGGCGTGGCAGTTTTGGGCGGTTTGTGGGCGTTAGAGTGGGCGTGGCAGCATGATTCTCAACATTCTAGCTTTTGTAGTTGCTGAGATCTCGACGTTCATACGGACAGACAGACGGACGGACAGACGGACATGGCCAAATCGACTCGGCTATTGATCCTGATTAAGAATATATATACTTTATATGGTCGGAAACGCTTCCTTCTGCCTGTTACATACTTTTCAACGAATCTAGTATACCCTTTTACTCTACGAGTAACGGGTATAAAGACTGCTGTGATTATCCGATTCGTGTGTTACATAAAAAGGGATTGTAAAGTGAAACAATTGCCAATTAACAAGAATTGGAAGATCGAAGAGAAAGATATGAAAAGTTTAAAAATTTAGATACACTTTTTGGATTAATGTGCCGAAAAAATTGTTTTTCATCTATATATTCGAGTTTAAGAATCTTTTTTTTACAACTATTAGATTAATCCGTTCTTTTAGCAATGTAATTTGCATACCGATTCTTAAGAGTACAAGGGTAAGAAAGTATGTTTATTTTAGGTTAAAGAAAGCGATTTTGATTTTAAATATTACAAAATTTAAAACTAAGATTTAAATAAGTTCTTGCCAAACCGCATTTTTTTTTATATACTTTTATTTTATATATTTTTTACGAAAAAATACAACAACATCCGTTTTGCCATTCTTATTATTAGTATTTTCTTTTGCAAATATTTGGACCAGTTTCGATTTTAACGCTAACCTTGTGACTGATGACTTTGAATATAAAATTAGAAACTATTTCAGATATTTTTGAGGCTGAGTTTCTAAGACGAATTTTGTCGATTTTTATCGATATGCGATAGAGCCGCAATATGGCAAACACATTTTGTCCATGCTCACTCTAATTCTCTAGTTCTATAATGTTGTATGTAAAATTCCTGGAGTAAAATAGCAAATCGCAAAAAAGATTACAAATTAATACTCAATTCCTTTTTCAGAAAATGTATATACATTAATATACAAATATTTTGGGAGTCAATATGCCATTACCACTTGCCTAACCCCATTAAGAGGTCTAACAGTTTACGTTATACGGTTCATACTATTTCAGGCCATTAGTTTAAAAGTTATGAGCACTTCTGTAACAATTCCTAGATGAAACCTGTGTGCCATATTGGAAACAATGGCTAATTGCTTCTCTTTAAGGCATGTGTACATGTGATATTTTTCTAAAAAAAAAAATCAGATTTTAGTGTCTTTATTGCAGAACCAACGAACAAATAATTTGATTTATATTTAACTTCCTTAAAGTTAATAATTACTCTAAAGAAAAAATATTTAGCTAGAGTAAAGTGTAGGTGTAGCAGTTTTAGGATGTTTATCAATGTTTATTTATTAACCTGCAGATAAAAAATATTTCTGTCCGTCTGTCTGCGCGCAAGTTTTTGATTCATGTTGCCACTCTAACGCACACAAACCGCCCAAAACTGCCAGGCCCACACTTTTAAAAATGTTTTGATATTTTTTTCATTTTTTTGTTAGTATTATAAATTTCTATCGATCTGTAAAAAAAACCTTTTATAATATATAATATACATATGTATAATAATAAAACAAAAGCACTACGTTCCTAAATACATTTTCTTGAATTGATAACTCATATACTCTAATAACTTATACTTATTAATTACCTATAACTAAAGGGGAGCTATGATTGTAACCTATCCAAAACGAATTATATAATAAAAATACAATTATAATATCTAAATATTTAAAAACAATTTGTAAATAAATAATTAGATTTTGATCGTGTTTATCATTACTTCGTTTTTAATTAATTTCCACTTATTTTCTTTTTGAGCACACACAATTCAAAATCAGTTTTGGCTACCCTCAACAACAACAATTTAGATTTATTTAAGTAAAGCTTACTTATCGAATATACAAATAAAAACTTACGCAAGTGGAAAATATGTTGGTAAAGCGTAAGCGTCCATTTTATGAAAGTTAGTCCACAACAAGAACGACTTCGTTTTATGAATTCAAGAAAGCCAACAACATATATTCTTTTATATAATATTCACCGTCGGCGTAACCATTTTTGAAAGAGAGGCATTTCATCAACTTCCACACTTTAATTTCCACTTTTGGTCAGCAATTTCAACAATTTTGAGGAAATTCTTTGATTAAAACGTCGGTTTTTGCATTGTAATATTTAGTATTTACATCACTTAAATATTATAAATGCGAAAACCTATGCGCTCGTCTCACACGTGTATTCATATGATTAACAGTCCCGAACATATATACATATATATATATCACAAGTATAAGTAACGAACAATAAAAATCAGTTTTGTAAGACAAGTCAATAATTTTCGAATGCTGCGTCTTATTCCTGTGTTTCTCACGAGTGAACTGAGCGACATTAACACTAGGTGTTGCAATGCTTCGTTAGTTTAGATGGAGCAGTTCGGATCTCCTCTCACAAATACCATTATCCAAACACAGATACTGGTACAGATGCTACATAGATACATGTTAGTTCACAAACATAAATACAATACAGTAACAAGTGCATTGGAGATTTAAATGTCTGTGTGTACCTACGGATCACGAACAGTCGGCGAAGGCGGGCAGATCGAAGATGGCTACACAACACATACACGCGAGTCCAGATACTCTTCGGTGTCAGTGCTGTTAACCTGGATATTTTCACGCTAACATGTGATAAAGGGCCATTTCTTTAGTTTGGTGTTTCAGTCTTACTAATGTGGCTTCATTCGTGCCCTCGGCATTAGCAAGTTATTTACCACATAGCATACTAGCAGAACGCTATTGACAAAGACAATCGTAATGTACACAAAACGTACTTTCAAACAACACTTGCTCCTACATCCGCTTGCATCCCTGAATCAATCTGGATTTTGGCTCACTCGTTCCTATCTGTTGTTTTTGAGACGGTGGCGTATGCCAAATATTCCATTTAACTATTGTATTCAATATGGCCATTTCCATATATGTACATACATATATGTGTATACAAAAACACATATAAACGTGAATTTGTTTCGGATATACATAGTAGTTTCATTAAATAGTATATGACAGATATAAACTCGTTAATCTAAGAGCAGATACTAGCAATTTTAGCAATTAAAAGGTTTTGAACCAAGTATGTATGTATAACTCGTATAACAAGCTCTACTTCGCTGCTTGCACTTTGGGACTAGGTAATGGTCAATTTAATAACATTGTGTTGAAACCAATTTAAATATACATATCTGTGTACAATAACACGAACGGACATCCAGACAGACGGTCGGACTTACATATGGACATGACTAGATTGATTCGGATGATAAGTAATATGTACATAGTCTTTCTATCGAGTCTTTCTATCTTATATATACTTTTCTACGATTTAAGTGTGCGCCTTTAATCTAGAAGAAATTTTCGGGTCTAATAAATTAGTATAACGAAAGGGTTCTAGAAAGAACTACCCAAACTACCCGTGATTTAAACAGGTATAATTAACAAGACCGCTGTTTGAACAATTATAACATTTGGATTTGTAGTCCTTGTTACATCTTTTTACAAAAGTTACAGTGATTCTGACAATTTCTGGTATTTCTGTAAAAATAAAGTTAATAACAAGAGAGAACGCTATAGTCGAGTTCCCCGACTATCTGATACCCGTTACTTAGCTAGTGGAAGTGCAAAGGAGAGTTTTCAACACTGACAGTTTTTGGCGGTTTGTGGGCGTTAGAGTGGGCGTGGCAAAAAGTTTTTTGGCAAATCGATAGAAATTTACAAAACTGATACAAAAATGAAAAAATATCAAAACATTTTTTAAAACTGTGGGCGTGGCAGCTTTGGGCGGTTTGTGAATTTCAGTTTTGTAAATTTCTATCGACTTGCAAGAAAACTTTTTGCCACGCCCGCTCTAACGCCCACAAACCGCCAAAAACTGTCAGTGTTGAAGACTCTCCTTCGCACTTTCACTAGCTGAGTAACGGGTATCAGATAGTCGAGGAACTCGACTATAGCGTTCTTTCTTGTTTTTTTATTAGTATTGTAAATTTCTATCGATCTGTAAAAAAAACCTTTTGTCACGCCTACCCTAGCGCCCACAAACCGCCCAAAACTTCAACGCTCACACTTTTGAAAAATATTTTTATTTTTTTCACATTTTTGTTAGTCTTGTAAATTTCTATCGATCTGGCATAAATCTTTTTGGCACGCCCACTCTAACGCCCACAAACCGCCAAAAATGGTCAGTGTTGAAATTTCTCTTCGCACTTCTACTAGCAGAGTAACAGGTATCAGATAGTCGGGGAGCTCGACTATGGCGTTCTCTTTTGTTTATACTTATAAAATGTTATATATATTGTCTAATATAAAATATAATGAACATATGTATGTATAATAATATAATACATACTATCTATATACGTACTTTTTTGTCTTGTACTTGTCTTAAAAACTATAAGATCTAGAAAGTTGGTATTCCCAGTTTAATTCACAAATTCACATCTGTACTTTTAAAAAATGTCAGATTTATATATGTATATAACAAAAATTTGTTTTTTTGTACTTACGTTGTTGAAATACATACACATATGTATGTACATATAAACTACCTACAATAAAATACGAATAGATCGATAAGTTTGAAAAAAAAAGCTTTAAGATTTCGTTGAAGACTAGAAAATTAATTTCAAGCTTCTTAATTAAATTAATAAATAACACCTCCTGGAAGGGTGCGCATAAATAAAGATACATAAATTGTATACATAGATATGTATATTTTGATTCGTCCATTAAAGTATTGTTGTTGTAAAAATATACATATGGATGTATATAATTGTCATAATTAAAGAAAATGTATCTTTATATATCTATAGAAAAAAAATGTTTGTTACAATTATGCTTATCTTCGCTGTATCTGTATATCTTATCTGACATTTTTTTGAATTTGGGCAGTCATAATGCCTATTTTACAACAAACATTTACTAGGCTAGGCCAGTGATTTTCCCAACTTCAAAACTATACACAATACATATGTATGCTGTGTGTGTGTATCCCTTTCCGGCCTTAAAACCAGAAAAATAACATTTTTCCTGCAAGTGCACAGCAGGATTGAATAGGGTTTCGTCAGATACTCTTGATATACATGCGTTTTGCGTTAGTATATACATACATATATGTATATGTATGTGTATGTATCTGCCTTGCCTTTTGTAATTTAACGTCTTACTCAAATCTTCTCTCTACGAAAGAAGCGGACACATGCTGTGCTTCTTCAGCTTCATAAAAATATCCATATCTGTATGTTTGTTTAACGTGCATTCGTGTGATTTTCCAAGATTTTTATATGTGTGAGCATATGTATGTATAAATATCCGCACCAAATAATCGTATTTGCAGGTACGTCTGTACGCTTATTTAAGTATGTTGTGCACCCACACATAAATATATATGTATGTATATACATATATGTTTGGTGGTTCCATTCCTTTTTATGACAAACGGTTTTACGGTTCTTGGAAACTACAAAACCAGAATTTTTGTAATACATACATTTAGACATATTAAGTATTCAGTATTTTTATTATTCAGTCAGAAAAAATATACACAAATGCACATCTATGTATATACAGTGGCTCACTGCTTATTTCAACCAGCGTCTATCTGAAACTTCAACGGTCTGAAAACGTGTATGTTTGCACGCCATTGTGTACACGTTTATCTCCATTCACCAGAAGCTAACCCAACCACCTCTCCCTAATAACTATTTACCTATGTATGTACGTATTTTAAATATATTTTATATATTTATATTTTATTGACAAATCATTAACAAATCGTTGAAATGAAATCGTTTTTCTCTCCGAATAATAAATTTAATGCATCTAAGATAAAAATGGTTTCGACTTTTTGCTTGCCTGGCCTCTTTAAGTATGCGGTGTACCCAATGACTTTATTTTCTTCTCCCCTTGGGCCCAGTACAAATTTTAAAGGCTTAATTAGTCAGCGGATCGAAACCGAAAAGGGGGAAAAAGTTGGGCTTTAGCGGTATGCACTCACACTTATATATATATAGACACATTGATAAGTATATATGTATGTGCAAGTGTATATACATACATATATGCATACGTATACATATTAGTATGAACATACTACATCTGTACGTATACATACGTACACATTCAAGCCGTAAACGTATAATGTCTTCTTGAATCCAGTTTCTTTTTCGATTAAGACGGAGCAGGCAGGCACAGATTGAAGCATCATCATTATCAAGAAACTGAGTCGAGAAGACCTTTGGAATAATGTTGTCCGTCGAAGCTGAAAATAAAAAGAAAAAACAGACAAAACAGGCGCAAAACCAAAATTAAGGGAACGTTTTTTGGGCCTTTATAGGTACATACATATGTACAATGTATATATGTATATGCGTGTATAAATTAACCTTAATTTTTATATGTATGTATTGAGTTAAAAATGTATTGTTAAATAGTTTTAACGCACGCAACTTTTTACATACTTGTAGCAACTCTTGCTAATAAACAAAATTTGTTTTCAAATATGGGATGTACATACATACATACATAGAAGCCTTAAGGGGTTAAGCCTTTAAACTGTATATTGAATACATTCATATTTACACGAGTGCAGGAACATACATGTATATACATATGTACATTCTCACAAACGTCAATACGCATACAAACGTGTGATACTTGTATAAATATTTCGAAAAAAAATTCTCAAGAGACTATACATAGGCATATGCGTATGTGTATTAGGGCGGACCTCAGCTTTATTCAAAGTCCTGTACCTCCACCTTTTTTAAATTAAAAGTACAGATACACATACACATACCACTATTTGAAATGTAAAGATATTACACATTAAACCTGGCACATTATCCTGTGGTCTTAATCATGTATAATTATATTCGTTACTCGTAGAGTAAAAGGGTATACTAGATTCGTTGGAAAGTATGTAACAGGCAGAAGTAACCATTTCCGACCATATAAAGTATATATGTATGTTCTCGATCTGGATCCATAGCCGAGTCGATCTGGCCATGTCCTTCTGTCCGTCCGTCTGTCCGTATGCACGTTGAGATCTCAGGAACAATAAAAATTAAGAGGGTTGAGACTAAGCATACAGATTCTTGGGAATTAGACGCAGCGCAAGTTTGTTGACCCATGCTACCACGCCCACTCTTACTCCTACGACCCGCACAAATTTTGATATTTTTTGATTTTTGTATTAGTGTTGTAATTTATCTCGACAAAAATCTTATTGTCAATGTTTTCTCCTTTCCCCTTCGTACTTCCACTAGCTAAGTAACGAGTAGCTGATAGACAGGAAACTTGACTATAGCGTTCTCTCTTGTTTTTGTTTCTAATTGATGGCCTGTTTGATTTTGCCTAGTAAAAAAATTAACTTTAAAGTGCACGATTTTTCTGTCATTTATGTAACAAAGCGCCTGTCTTCGAGATTAAGTTATTGTCAACCATTTAAGGTCAGTGAAACAACTTTACTCATGGAGTAAACGGGTATACTAATACTGACGGTACTTAACTGGTATACTACATTCGATAAACAGTATTTAACAGATAAAACGCGTTTTATACCTATATATAATATTTATGTCCTTAGTCAGGGTAAATAGCCTAGTCAATCTAGCAAAGTCCTTTTGATTCAGCAGCTAGGGACGCATAATTTGTGGATGATTGTTGTACCTATATATGTTTTAATTT
Source organism: Drosophila santomea (assembly GCF_016746245.2). Taxonomy (NCBI): domain Eukaryota; kingdom Metazoa; phylum Arthropoda; class Insecta; order Diptera; family Drosophilidae; genus Drosophila; species Drosophila santomea. Next base: position 45,389 of record NC_053020.2, read on the forward strand.
AATATTTTTTTTACCAATTTCTAAATATAAACAAACAAATTGTAATCAATCTGAACTAATCAGCCCAAGAACTATAGAGTTTCATTCTTTTTTCTTAATAACTACCAAGTTGTGTATTGTTGATGACAAATTTTAAAGTGGTACAATATGTTTATTCCTTAACTGGAACATTCATTTAAGCACTAGTTCCACAGGTTCACTGTGTACACATGACCCACAACAACGATCCTGGATTGCGCATAGCGAGATGTGTATGCCAACGTGCTTAAGGCAAAATCCATTTACAAAGCTCTATCTAGATATGTCCCATCTCCAAAATATTGTACAGCTTTTGCTTACTTGAGTTCGTATGGGCGTCCAAATTGAAATATTTATTGTATGTTTAAAAATGTATTATTATTATCAGGTGTACTACCTACTACTACCGAATACGGACTATGAACGGCTAGACATTATAGAATGCAACGAAAAAAACAAGAGAGAACGATACTAGTCCGTGGAATTGCGAACGAGAAATTTTCCCATTTTTCTGGCATATCGATAGAAATGGGAAAAACCCCTAATGAAAAACAAGAGAGAACGCTATAGTCGAGTTCCCCGACTATCTGATACCCGTTACTCAGCTAGTAGAAGTGCAGGTTTGTGGGCGTTAGAGTGGGCGTGGCAAAAAGTTCTTTGGCAAATCGATAGAAATTTGGAAGACTAATACAAAAATGAAAAAATATCAAAACATTTTTCAAAAGTGTGGGCGTGGCAGCTTTGGGCGGTTTGTGGGCGTTAGAGTGGGCGTGGCAAAATTTTTTTTGACAAATCGATAGAAATTTACAACACCAATACAAAAATGAAAAAATATCAAAACATTTTTCAAAAGTGTGGGCGTGGCAGTTTTGGGCGGTTTGTGGGCGTTAGAGTGGGCGTGGCAGCATGATTCGACAAACTTGCGCTGCGTCTATGTCCCTGGAGTCTGTATGCTTAATCTCAACTTTCTAGCTTTTGTAGTTCCTGAGATCTCGACGTTCATACGGACAGACAGACGGACAGACGGACGGACAGACGGACAGACGGACGGACAGACGGACATGGCCAAATCGACTCGGCTATTGATCCTGATCAAGAATATATATACTTTATATGGTCGGAAACGCTTCCTTCTGCCTGTTACATACTTTTCAACGAATCTAGTATACCCTTTTACTCTACGAGTAACGGGTATAAATATGAAAAGATTTTTTGAAAGTGTGGGTTTGTGAGCGTTAAAGTGGGCATGGCAACATGCATCAACAAACTTGCGCTGCGTCTATGTCTCTGGAGTCGGTGTGCTTAATCTCAACTTTCTAGCTTTTGCAGTTCCTGAGATCTCGACGTTCATACGGACGGACAGACGGACATGGCCACTCGGCTATTGATTCTGATCAAGAATATATATACTTTATGTGGTCGGAAACGCTTCCTTCTGCCTCTTACATACTTTTCAACGAATCTAGTATACCCTTTTACTCTACGAGTAACGGTAAAAAAGTTAAAATTAAAATCAAAAAGTTTTGAGCAAACAAAATCTGAACTTTTGTGTGGACGTGGCAGTTTTTGGTGGTTTGTGGGAGCTATAGTGGGCTTGGCAACAATTGGATACAAACTTGCGATGTGTCTATGTCTTTGTAACCTACAAGTCTTGCTTCAGCTTTCTACCTTTTATAGTTCCTGAGATCGAGGCGTCCATACGGACTTGGCCAGTTCGACTGGGCTTCTTGATCCCGATCATGAATATATATAATTTATATGGTCGGAAACGCTTCCTTTTCTTTCAACAACGGCTATACGATGTACATATGTATGTATGTATGTATATAAAAGCGTTTTAAAAGCAGATATCACTGGAAACGGCCGTCCACGTTGTAATAATAAAACATCAGGAGAGTGTAATATTTTTATGTGGGAAAAAATAATTGATCTCAACTGTTGATTTGTGACCAGAAAACTACAGTTAAAATACATTAACATAACACTTGTTGAAAACGAAGTTTGAGGTAATGCATGTACGCTATATTAAAATACGTGTTAAAAACTCGTGCGCGATTAATATCTACAAAATATTAATAGGATCAAATTTTGTGGTAACTGACTAGGGCTGCAATATTAGGAAAATTGTTAGTTTAGACTGCCATGACTGACATTACTACAGTAGATTCCGGTTATAACGACTCCTCAGTCCGGTTATTGCGACGGAAACTCGATGCCTTGGTTGGTCCCCATACAAAGTTATATGGAGGACCTCCGGTCAGTACGTCTCCGCTTATAGCGACAAACCGCTTATACCGACTGGATTTTTCATAATTCAACCGGGTATTGCGACGCGCCAAACAAAAAGTACAGCAAAATAATGCCAACAAATTTAAGCATCAAACGACACTTTTCGAAATATATGTAAATATCAGTGACCGACGTCACAAAAATTTTTACAGCGTGCGTGTGCATACCTCATGCCTATATTCGTTTGATTAAAAAATTCATTTGTTTTCTGTTATAACATATTACGAATATGGCAACCATAAAATAAACAAAAAAAAATTTTTGTTTTCCACCTCTGTTAGTGCATTTCCGGGTAAATCGTCGGTCCCTTGAAAGTCGATATAACCGGATTTTACTGTATTTGCTTCGGGTTTCGGTTTTGCTGGTTTCGGATCCCGATCGGATATTGCGAGTTTAATTGGGAAGTGTAGGAGCAGTGAGGAGAATTAAAGAAAAGCTAGTTATTTGTAAAAATATATATGGAGCTACAACCAAAATCAACAACTGAAGGTCATAAAATACAAGGTGATCCCAAATAAATTGTTAATGTAAATTTAGATCGTATGTAAGATCTACTAAAATTTAAGTAAATGATACATGCGTTCGCCAACAAATGTTTTCGTTAAGTTGAGTAATCAAAAAAAAAACAAAGTGCATTAAGATCTTAAAAACCTAATGTTGCTAAATAAACGCTATAGTCGAGTTCCCCGACTATCTGATACCCGTTACTTAGCTAGTGGAAGTGCAAAGGAGAGTTTTCAACACTGACAGTTTTTGGCGGTTTGTGGGCGTTAGAGTGGACGTGGCAAAAAGTTTTTTGGCAAATCGATAGAAACTTACAAGAAAAATAAAAATATTAAAACATTTTTCAAAAGTGTGGGCGTGGAAGTTTTGGGCGGTTTGTGGGCGTTAGAGTGAATCGACAAACTTGCGCTGCTTCTATGTCTCTGGAGTCTGTATGTTTAATCTCAACTTTCTAGCTTTTGTAGTTCCTGAGATCTCGACGTTCATACGGACGGACAGACGGACATGGCCAGATCGACTCGGCTATTGATCCTGATCAAGAATATACTTTTACTCTACGAGTAACGGGTATAACAAACATTGTAAATAGATTGAAAAATAGGCAAACAAATGGAGCAAACGCATTCATTTTGAAATACCTTTTTTTTTTTTTTAATCCGATTTTTGTTTAAAATTAAATTGTACGGGTTAAATGGTAACCTCCTGGGGCAGCACACTCTCGATGCTTAGTGGGGCCCACAGGGATTTTTCAGTAATTTTCTAATAAGCAAATGCATTCAAAACATAGAAATGAAAATGGGACCAAAGAGTCGTAATTTTTTTTCGAATTCGGCTTGGGCCAAATCTTTTGATTTCGTTTTTAGGTGCTCTGTTTTTCGCAAAATGTTTGCTATCAGAATGTTTCGTTTCTCATCGCTTCTTGATTCTTAAACACCCGTTTTATCTTTTTTTTTGTCAAAATCAAATAAATCAAATGACTTTTATATTTGCAATTGCTTGTTTTGAAGCCAGGAGAAGGCAGAAATTTAAGGGCTTGAGAAAATCTAGAGCTGTCGCCTTTTTACTGCACTCTGACCATTTAAGTAATAAAATAAAATAAGTAATAAAATTAAACAGCATTACTTACAAACAACTCTTTTGGACCTCCTTTAAATTAATTAATAAATTCATTTATATTTTATGTGTTTATACCTGCCTGATTTGTTTCAACCTTCGCGATAGCTCTTGGTAACGTACTTATCGACCCCTTGCCAAATCTAACAATTTTTGCAACATTTTGTTTGTCAAATCTGAGGTGGGGTCAGAAATAAATTTTGTATAACATAACTAATTATTATTTTATTGTTATTATTTTTGTTTTGATTTTTTTCATTTTATTAATTCTTTCCAATTTTGATCAGTATGCCAATAATTATTACGCAGGTGGTCTACTCTCTAATGCCTAATTTCTATATACACCAAAAATGTTGGCAAAAAAAAACTGCTTGCCCCAATATCTTAAGAAATTTTGAAGTTTTCGCAGAACGTTCACAATTGTAATCTTTTCAATAAAACAACATTTTATAAAAGCACAATTTTCCAATTTTTATGAAATAAAATGAGTCTCCTAAAATAATTAATAGTAACTTTTAAAGTTTTTTCAGTTGTAATTGTTATTTATATTTCATGATAATGTAATTTTAAAAATTAAATTTTGTTATCGGTTGCGGAAGCGCTTTAAGATCGATCGATAGGTGGTGTATCGACGACTACCAATTTTGTTAAAAACTTTCCACACTGAACAGAGTTTCCTATCGATATTAAATAAAACGTTCACACTGTGTTGATACCCATTTTAAAGTAAACTACGATTTTACTGAATCAGAATCCTAAAGGAATTTGACTATTATTGTATCTAAGTCTTCAGCCCAAAACATTTTTGATGAGGTTACCCGGTGGAGTCGAAATGATCAAGTAAAAGCCGGACCAATTTATAATTTTTTATTTCGTTTAACAAGAACATATAGTGAACGAAAAGTACACATATAGAATTGAACACATTTTTTTGTATATTTATTAATTATACCCGTTACTCGTAGAGTAAAAGGGTATACTAGATTCGTTGAAAAGTACGTAACAGGCAGAAGGAAGCGTTTCCGACCATATAAAGTATATATATTCTTGATCAAGATCAATAGCCGAGTCGATATGACCATGTCCGTCTGTCCGTCCGTATGAACTCCAGGGACATAGACGCAGCGCAAGTTTGTCGATTCATGTTGCCACGCCCACTTTAACGCCCACAAACCACCCGAAGCTGCCACTGCCCACACTTTTGAAACTTTCCTTCGCACTTCTACTAGCTGAGTAACGGGTATCAGATAGTCGGGGAACTCGACTATAGCGTTGTCTCTTGTTTTGTATATTTGCTTTCAGAACTTCCGACTTTAAAGCATTTTGGAAAGATAATGAAAAAAACGAATACAATATAATATATTGAAATATCATTTATTATAGATTTTTTTATATGGGCTCCAGAAAAAATTGTTTCTCGATTTTAATAAGTTTTACATATACCGCTCGGTTTTAATTTCGATTTCCTTGAGATTTACACGTAATCTATTTTACTTACCCTGCAAACTTCGGAAAAAAAACACTGAAAAATTATATTTAATGATTTTCTGCGGTATCTCAACATGCAAATACTTTTTTACCACTATTTTAGAAAAATATACCGTACTAGCCAAACAAGTGAATAAAATAACAATATTATGTACCATCGAGTGCCATCGTTATTTATTATTTAAAAAGTGGAACTGTTTTCTTGGGTTTTTGTTAAAGGTACTAGCACTATCCATTGAAAAAAAAATACTGTTTTCGAGATTGTAACATCTGGTGGCGGTTCCATATATAGACTCGAAAACACTTTAATCAATATATTTCATAACGAATCTCATTTAGTTATTTTTATGAATCATCATATATGAACTTATACATTATCTAGCCCTCACGGATATTGAGAAATCAACGAGATCGATCAGATGCCAGTTTCCATCATACAACTTAAAAGTAACAGCAGCAGAAACGGAAGAAAAATTGTGTGGAATCGAGAAGTTTTTAAGTTTTCGTCAAAGGATCCCGCCGACTTTAATAGTTGATACGTCTGAGCATAAGTCGGCGGTACAGTAAAATTGTTCAAATTCCGGAATTTAATAAATTAAAACAAAAATATTCTTAACAGAGTCATGTAATAGAATCATCGGTTTTGAGATTTGTTAAATTTTTTGTCATGCCGAAAATAACTTAAAATCCCATTTTATACCGGCTGTTACATGTGAAGTTTACGCACATGTATATTTCATTTGTGTTGTGAAAATCATAGAACACGGTAGCAAAGAATCGGACTAGTGGCTAGACAGCTGAGTCTTAATACCAATAAAGAAGGTACATATATTACTTTATTGGGTAAAAAATGTATTCTTCAAAACTTATGACCCTTATCCAAATGTCATGTTCACAATGATGACAATAATCTTGCTAAAAACTGTTTTAAATATCACCGCTTCTAAAACTCAATAAGCAACCTTTTAAAGTTATTCTAATAAATAAAAATATGTTTGTGTGCCTCCAAACGTTTCCAATCATATTCTAAGACCTATACAAAAGCCTGAACCTACGTTAGATAATTTGAAAACAATAAGATAGCTTACATACCTCACCAACGAGCATAGTAATTCGACAAGTATCAGCAGCTTTTTTCTATTAATTTTTTGTGGAGACTCTGATCAAATATTTAAAATTTATACCGGTTTACTTTTACCATCTTTCCTTGTAAGTCAATTTCACTTTTTGAGTTGCCTGTGATCATTCGGATTGATCACTGATTAATTTAATTAGTTCGTGTATATATCGTAGTCGACTTCGTACCCTCGCTTCTTCACTGAAGTGTTGGGAATGGTATCCAAGGTGTTTGAAATGTAGTATACAGTAGTATACTTTTTACCGACAAACCTACAAAGACAAACACATAAACATAGTTATAAAAATGAAAGAATTTAATTTAAAGCAACATATTTCAGAAAAGGTATTTCAGCACTTTAGTTTTCATCATGAAATGACAGAGACGAAAAATAACATCATAATAATTTCTCAAATATAATATATGCAACTATTTCCGATTTATCCATTTCTAAGTCTAAAAAAGTTACTTATATTTGCAAATAAGATTTGCGAAAAAACATAAATTTTTACTTTGAAAAAACTAAGTAAGGTGCAACTAGTTACGAAGCACCTTAGGTGTGAATAGTCGATTACTACTGTAGCCTAAGCATAAACATACTTTCGAGAATAAATGTTATAAAGAAAATATAAATTAGTAATAGTCTGCTTAAATTTGTTTTCTTTAGATTAAACTTTTTACCAATTGTACTACAATGGTACCAATGTACCAGCAAACTCTTTCAATAATTTAAAGGTTGAATCAGGGCGACAAAATTCAAAATAATACAGTTAACAGATTGTTAAAATATAGTAAACAAATTTTCAAAAACTCGTTTTATTGCACATATTATTCTTGTTGGAATTTACAAATTAAATTTTGAACATACCTGTAAATTTTCGGCTTCTATGAATATATCTCGATCGTTTCGGAACAGAGTCATATAATGTACAAGTAAGTAGAGGCTTAACGCAAAAATGTAATATTTACATACCACATTCTGGAAGGACGGCTGGAACAAACGTATGCCTAAAAGACGGAAGATTTTACAGAAGCCCACAAACTAATATAACAAGTCAACAAATAGTTTATGCAATTTGTAGTGAAATGTATTTTATGTTTGAATGCAATACATTGCAAAATATGCATTTCATATTCAATTTAAACAGCTTCCTGTACTGGGGGCTCATAACCTTCGGGGCGGTCGATCACGGCTCCCTCGGAGGAAACAACGGCTTCCACGGATTTGCCTCCACCATCGCCATGTAGATCCAGAAGCTTTGAGACGTCGAAGCGCGGTTTCTTCAATACCTTGACTTTACGAATGTAAACATCATGTAATGGATATATGCGCTGACAGCTTTTTTCAATGTCTTTCGCAATTGAGTCCAGAGCAAGTTTGTTAACTAGCTGCTTTAGATCGGCACCACTAACTTCGTTGGTAATAATGTCGGTCATGCGAGCACGAATCTTTCGGACTTGCGATTGTTGAGCATAACATGTTTTGCGCTGAGACTGCTGATCCTTAGCAGTAAATCCGATACAAAACACTCGCAAGAGGTACCCATCTACAGTCTTTGCTTCAACAATAGCTTCAATTAGTGTTTGCCACTTTTTAACCATTGACCTAACCAATATTGAAATTTTAATAAGCAGTTAAATTTGTATGTATGTACATATATAAAGTCGAAAACTTGTGCATAACGCCTACTAACCTGTACTTGTCCGTAGTCAAGTCCATGCCATGAAAGTTACAAAGCACATTTCGGTCTTGAACATCCTCTGCAATCAGACGGAACTTGCGAAAGGAACGTTCTGGATCAATATCCTTTTGCAAGTCCGCTAAAGACACTTCAAAAACGCGACCCTTCAAATAATCCGACGCTATTCTTTGACCCTGGGTACGGTTTACAAGTGTTTTACCGATTTGGCGGGTTTGAAACATATTCGGTGCTTTAACATCGTACCAATCCTTGCGCGAAAAAGGATCCACCACCTTCTTTTTACCGCCCTTCTTGCCACCCTTGGAGAGACCTTTATTTTTGCCGACTGCCATGTTCAACGAATAAACCGGAAAAGGTCGAATCACGTTGACGACGTATGTGAAAAGAAGGAAACCAGTAGTGGTAAACGCCGGCAGTGTCATTTTAAAATTTCAAACGACGTAGTAATAGAATATGTTTGTGTTATATCGGTTTCCCACATTTCATTAGGCTGCGTCGTTCCGAATTTCGTGGCGCAGTGTAGACGTTCACAATGTTTTTAATTAAAGGAAAAATCGAGCTATTGATATTGGGGGCAAAGTTGGGAATTCTTATTATCTTAAAAAACTTAATACGATTGCAGTTTTGTATAAAGCAGAAGGAATAACCCTTTCCATGATTTTCGAGAAAAATCTTTTAACATAACAACAAAATCTTTATATAACAAAGAAAAAACCAAAGCAGTAGCCGTCTTAGGCTTTTTACGCCAGCTATTATTTTTGTTTTATGGTTTTATTTTTAGTCTAGTCTGGGTTTGTATTATTTTAAAACTATCGGATTTTTCCTAAAATATAAGTGCATTCATTAAAAGAACTTTATGTTTAAATATTTATTCTTACCATTTTTATCATTTGTAATAAAAACGGAAGCAAGTTACGTTTTGGTCATGTTTATTGTTATCGATTTGATGTTTCCGTTTTTGTAAGACCATCACACACCATTAACCATATGTTCGCACACAAATGCAGCTGGCCTATTTATCACAATTGATTTTTAATTAATATATATTTTATATAAGCAAAATATAAACGAAGTATAGTCCACCTCAATTCAGATAAATTGGTTGTTGATTTTTTAAATTTTGATCCCCATTTCCAAGTGATTTTTTTATGGAAGCAAATTATTCGATATAATAACGAAACTCTTTTTGTGTGTCAAGGCTGTTTTTTTATGAACGAACACGCTTGGAGCGAGCAGCGGGCCAAGAATTAAATCATTTTTTAAAATTGTGGACAGTTTGTGGATGTGTATTTGTGTTTGGTTTTATTATTTTTGTCTATTTATTTTTATATGCCATATCAAATTTATTAATTGAATGCCCTTATATAGTACATACAACTTACCTAATTAAGAGGTTTGTCTGCTAAAATATCCCGTCTTTCCAAAACTCGTACATATGTTGCATTATTTAAATTCTTGCATTTCGATACGCGTATACAAAATTATTGGGTGAAAAAGGATAGTTCTTCAGGAAAGTGGCTGTTTTTATTTCTTATTATTTTTAAACCCGTTACTCGTAGAGTAAAAGGGTATACTAGATTGGTTGAAAAGTATGTAACAGGCAAAAGGAAGTGTTTCCGATTCTATAAATTATATATACTAGCATCAATAGCCGAGTCGATCGGACCCTGTCCGTCCGTATGAACGTCGAGATCTCAGGAACTATACGAGCCCTGACCACTATTAATTCGCACGGCTGGTGTTTTTACGCATTTGCAATGCTCACATACAAACATATATTTTTCTGAAAGATAATTTTATTCTCTATTTGATAGGAAAAAATTTTTGGTTGTTGTTTAGCGTACAACAACAACAGCATTTATAAACATACACTATTCTTATTATTGTTAACAAACGCTTGACCACTGTTATTTCGTACGCTGTTGAAATAGAGTCCCATATTTCTTGCATCTTAATTTTTAGCGCTGGAATAGTTCTTTGAGGCTCATTTCTCAAGCTCCTCTTCATGATTCCCCATATACTTTCAATCGGGCTGAGATCTGGACTATTAGATGGCCAATCCAAGGGCTCAATTCCTTTTTGCTCCAGCCAACTTCGGGTTTTTCTACTGGTGTGAGATGACGCTCCATCTTGCTGAAAAGTATATTCACCACCATCTGACAGCTTTGGTATTGATGGCAGCCAATTTTCTTCCAATATATGCATGTACTTTTCAGCGTTAACAATTCCATCAACAAAATGCAGTTTTCCTACCCCCTTGGCAGACATGCATCGCCACACCATAACGCTTGCAGGGAACTTTACTGTCCTTTTAAGACAATCTTTATGGTACGCTTCTGCCAAATAACTCTTCTCCGCGAATCACCCACTCACACATCGAATTTAGATTTATCGCTAAATATGATGGAATTCCATTGCCTTTGAGTCCAAGATATTCTCAGCTTAGTCCATTGCAAACGCTTCTTCTTTTGAGTGTGATAGGTGTGAGGTGTAAGTGTGAGCAATGGCTTTTGCTTTGCCTAATAAGTAATTTACTTATTAGGCTTAAGTTCGCTAAGTAACTTATCAGTAGATAACGCAAAGTTAAGGTCTTTTAAAGTTTTGCGGGTCCATTCATTTCGCCCAATTTTTTTGGACCATTCAGGTGCAGCATTTCGAAAAGATTGCAGCCGATCGGCCTTAACTATTGCGGCCAATGCTCTTTTGTCGCGATTTATTATTTTCGACTTTCGCCCTCTTTTGTCGAATTTACAATCAATAGATCAATTTTTTTTCCAGTATTTTACAATAGAAAATACCGACGACTTATTTAATTGCAATGTTTCAGCAATTTTATCAAATGACTCCGCAGATTTGTGATAATTAATAATTAAATTTCGAATCTCTTCACAAATGGGTTTACCACGTGCCATCGTTGCTAAACTTCAAATAATTTCACGCAATTACAGTTGTTTTACCTTCTGTTTTGTTTTGTGTTATTGTGCACATTTGATGATTAGCTAGTGATAATATTACACCATATGTTTTTGTTTTGATCTTCTCGCACTTTTGAGCGAAGCTAGCACAGCGTACGAATTAATAGTGGTCAGGGCTCGTAAAAGCTAGAAAGTTGATATGTAGCATGCAGACTCGAGGGACATAGACAAGCCATAGAACCGTCCAAAACTGCCACGCCCAAACTTTAAAAAAATGTTTTGATTTTTAAAAATTTTTGTACTAGTCTTGTAAATTTCTATCGATTTGCCAAATATCTTTTTGCCAAATATCTTTTTGCCACTCCCACTGTAACGCCCACAAACCTCCCTAAACAGCCACGCCCACACTGTTGTAAAATGTTTTGATATTTTTTCACAGTTTTATTAGTCTTGTAAATTTCTATCGATTTGCCAAAAATCCTTTAGCCACGCCCACACTAATGCCCACAAGCCGCCAAGAACTGTGAATGTTAAAATTTCTTCTTCACACTTCCACAAGCTGAGTAACGGGTGATAGTAACGGGTGAACTCGATTATAGCGTCCTTTGTGGAAATGGTTTATATATATATTTTGAAGGCTTTAAAGTTTAAAAAGTATTAAAAACGTACATTTTGTGTTGGCCTGTCAAAATCATAGAAAGCGTTTCGAAATTACCAGAAAAAGGTTTTCTGAAGCAATGGGCATACAGAATTTAGTTATTTAAAGATGTTTTTTATAACGAGCAGGTTTTTCCAAAAGTGTTAGAACTAAACTTTCTTATATCAAAAATGTTAATTTCAAGAAATTGTTGGGGGGGAAATTTTTTGGACGGAGCATTGCATATTTACCTTAAAATCTTTTTGAAGCTTTTTTCACAGGTAACCCTGTGCACGGCTGTTCACGCAGTTGTAATGAGCAATGATAGTGTGGTCCAAAAAAGACTACTGTATAGAACCGTACAATTCAAAATCTGCAACGTTGTCAAAAGAATTTTGAATAGGAAAATGCTTGGCTTCTACTAAATATATTGAAGCTGAAACAATTAATTAATAAATATTTAGGTAAAAGTAAATTAGACTTAAAAAATTGATCATTAGAAGGTAAATATGTAATAAAAACTCAACTTCCAATTTACACAATTATTCAGTTTAAAACATATGTTACACAGCGAGTTAAGTGTTGCTAAGGTTAGGTTTTATTTTTGGCGTCGATGGCTCCGTTCTGCCAGTCAGTTGCTTTACTTGGGACCAAAGGAAATTTTTACAATATTTCGTTATGTTAAGGGGAATCTTGGTTACTATTTTCAAATTATCTTCCCAGTGAATTTGAAACCGTTTCGTATGTTTTATTTAATGTTTGCAATTCATTTTGAATAAAGATAGAAAAATGTTGTTTGCTTGGGCACCAAATAAAATATAAATTCATGACGCTAAACGATAATATAACGCTAATTTTACGAGGTTACTCGCAACACAAATTTTCACAAATTTCCCCATATTCAAATTGTTTTAAAAACGGCAGAAGTTGCGGAAAATATGATTGGAATTGCTAGTCCCTTTTCCGTCATATTGGCATACACAATAGAGTTGCCATCCTGGTTTCTCATCTCGGGGACGGAATCCGATTTACACGCATATAGAGAGCTACAATCGTGAATTCTACACAAACCGGGAGATGACCGAGCGATATTCTAATTTTGCATATATTAATCGAGAGGTGGCATCCTAATTTGTGCACTATGTATCGATACATAAAAACTGCTGAATGTTTATCATGTACAAAACCCTTTTCAAAAATTAAGCAAGAGCTCAAACCACTGTTGGGAATTGAAATGTATTTATCGACCTTAAAAAAACCTATCTGGCCTGAAAATAATACAAACGTCATTATAGGGTTTTAACATTTAACAATCTATCAGAAAGTCAAAAAGAAAATTTCGTGTTTTGAATATTTGTAGATTTAATGCGCATCGAGTCAATCGATGTAAGTAAAATATCGAGAATTGCCTACGCAGAATATCGATGCACGCCTGCTTATCGACAGTTGCCATCGTCGTTATTCCAGCTCTAATTTTAAAAAAATTCGATCAACGCAGACGTGGTACGGCTCTGTAAACCCTTTTAAATCTGATATCTTTTTGAAGCGGGAATTATTTTATAGTAAAATTCTTTGTTTTGTGCCTGGTTCAATATAATTTTATTATGCGCCTTATGTCAAGTACAAAATGTATACATATATCAGTTGCCCGACGCGGGTGCGCGCAATTGTGCTTTGATGAATAAATACATATATGCATAACCTGCTGTATGTAAGTGTATGTAAGCCAAAAACAAATATATATGAGTGTTTATCGGTATTCGTGTGCTGGCAGAGCAGCGATCAAAGCTGCGTTCGTTACTCGTTGACTGGCCCAAGAATGAAAACTCGTGCAAGTGTGTTAATAAAATGTATACGTATGGATGTATGCACATACAAAAATATTGTGTCTGATTAATTAATGCGTGTGTCGCTTTAATTCTGAAACCATATTCAATGAGTATTTTTCTCCCATATAACAGTGTGTTAGAAATAACAGAAAAGTTTGCTACAAATTTTTTAAAATTTTGAGTGTTGCGGCTTTGTGGAGAGCTTTCTAGTAAAACTGATGTATAAAGGAATATAATTTTACTGCTAAAATCTCTCGGATTGGATAATCTAAGAATCGCTGTAAGTGCCACTTCCCAAGTTCGAATATAACAACATCCACCGCCATCGGTTCAAGTTTTATAACGTAGCCCCAAACGTGCGCACTTTTTCGCTCTTCAGGAAACCCTTTACCTTCCAGATTTTATTTTCTGATTTAGTTGAATATTTTTAATAACTTAAATATTAAGTTATAAATCATAGAGGACTGCATTGGCGTGTTCATATAGACATTCATGAGATATATATGTACACACGCGTACACCGCTGCATGTATATGTAAACACGGGATCGGATCCTCTGCTTCGAATGCAGAGAGCCGACAGTACTCACACACACCCTGATGTTTGTTTGTTTATTTGCTGAAAATACAGTTTTCTGTATTCTGTTTTACGCATATATTTTTTTTGTTTAGACTGTCGTTTCCGTCTCTACCTGTTGATACGCCACAATCTCGTCTCTAAATAGAAACTCGTTGTGTCATTAGTCTTGAGCCGTACGTATTCTACGTTGTTTTTGTTATTGCCGCTGGCGTCGTCTAAAAAGTTGTTACCCTAAACTAGTATGTAGTTAGCTATTTCCCGCATCACGTTCTGCCGACCTATCCGTTTTGTTCCAATCTCCGCCGGCCCAGTCAGGTAGCAGATAAATACTGCTGCGTCCGAAATCGAAATGCGAAGTGTTATGTACATATGTATATCATGCATATCCAAAAGGATCATTTAGATCTGAGAAAGGTGAGAGTAGGAGAGAATTTGTCCTTGGAGGTTGAACCAATAGTTATTTCAAAAAAAATTTAGGGACAAGATTATTTTAACCGTTTTTGAAATTTAGAAGACATGTGAGTCTAGTATCTACAGCTATTTTAGAAATTTTGTGGAGGTATGTAGTTGAAAAACACATGTGACTTAAAAAACTATTCTTAAAAATTGTTTAAAAATCCTTATCATTTGCTTGGCGAAATGTCAAATTAATAAACTAAATCGTTTAAAATTTTTTATTAACGCCCACTCTAACGTCCACAGACCGCCATAAACTGCCACACCCACACCTTTGAAAATTTGATATTTTTTCACATTTTCGTTAGTCTTGTAAATTTCTCTCGATTGCCAAAATTGTTTTTGCCACGCCCACAAACCGCCAAAAACTGAAAATTTCTCCTTTGCACTTCCACCATCTGAGTAACGGGTAACAGATAGTCGGGGAACTCGACTATAGCGTTCTCCATGTTTTTCTATAACTCTGTTATATTTCATTTAACTTATTAACATTTTTGTATAACTATTTTTAATTTTTAAATTTTTATTTCCAAAATAACATTTTCATTAGAAAAATGTGTCATGTCGAGCATAACTTTATTGTGCTGTGTATTAAATTCTTTAAAAACTTTACACGGAGTATACGGATAGCATGCGAAGGCGAATATTTTCTCTAAATATTTTTGCTGTGCCAACTCTAATATCCACAAATTACAAAACGTAAAAACATGGTAGATGACTTTGGCAGTCAAGGTTTGTTTGTCAACACTTAGACAACCCTAAAAATGACTTGTAAATGCATCTCCAACTCTACTTCCTATTCAAACGATTTTTTTTGGTTCCCATGAATAAAATTCTTTTTCACTAGTTGAGTAATGGATATCTGATAGTCGTGGAAATCGACTTCGGTTTGCCAGCTTCCAAGTTTCCTTTTTTTTTTTGTTAAATAGTCCTGTAGAAGCTTTTGCTGTTCACTGCAAACCACTTTTTGTCCTTTATGTCAATGTTTTTGAATAATATTTTTAAATTACTTATGAAAGCTTATAAGCCATAAGTTGTTATCTATTATATTTTTTCTTTTCGGTTTATTTTCAGATATGCCCTTAAGGAGTATGATATATTATTATGAAATTTGGTACAACCATATGCAGTGCAAAGAAGTCTCGCGGCCTATGTAACTTTTGCAGTTGACACAATTTAGGCAAATACGACCCAACCGTCAAAAACATGCCTCATACACACAGCAGGCATGGATCATCTGGAGATGATTTATGTAGTACTGATGAAGTGAAGATTTTTAAAGACGAAGGAGACCGTGAGGATGAAAAAATATCATCTGAGAACTTATTAGTTGAAGAAAAGTCGAGCTTAATAGATTTAACTGAAAGTGAGGTAATAAATACATTTAAGAATTCATTCAAAACTATTTTCTTTCTTTTATGACTTGAAACTTTTTCTTAAATTAAAAATGTTTTTATTAATTAATTCGTATTTGGAAAGTATAATTTCAAATGTGCTGCGTACAAAAATTATTAATTCCAAGATATGAATGTTGCTAATATGTTTCTTTACATCGTAAATGAACATAATTATGGTTTGAATTTGACTTTTTCTTTGTACATAGGAAAAGGGTCAAAAAATTGCAAGACCGGACCACAGCCCTGTTTTTAGTAAGTATACATATATTATAAAGTACAATATGTAAAATTGTTTAGAGTATTAGGTATAATTTTTTTAAACTTTTATTGTGCGAGGATCTCAGAGTTAATATTATACATCGGTGCTAACTAACAAGAAATATTAATTTTTATCAATATTTATTTATTTTTTTCTATTGCCTTTTTTTTTATTAACTTAGTTACATACATACAATTTTTTAATAAAAAAAACGGTTTTTCACTAAGAAGATTTTGAAACATTATTCTTGAATCGCTTTGGAAAAGATGTATGATTATATGATAATATATAGAATAGCATACAAAAGTTTTCATATAAACAGAGCTTATAAATGTTCAAACATGCTTTGGCTGCATTGCTCAAAGCAATCGTTTGATTGTGTTAAGGTGCAGACTGAGCTAAAAGTTAGCGTTAAAGAGAGTATTTTGACTAAGGTAAGAGCGATTGGTAGAGTGCTAAGGTTAAGGTTAGAGACGCATCGGATAAATAACCGGCTACCTTGACTTATCCTGGTATCCACCTTTTCATGGTGCTAACAAGGTGATGAAGATTGTTCACCGGCACGCTACTTACCTTCTTTTGTTTTGTGTTTATATACGTTTATGTGTATGCGTAAAAAATGCATAAAAACTCGTATGTACATGTATACAAACAATGAGTTTTTAAAAATATTCTGCACGAAGTGAAATAAACTACCGATAAAAACCAACGTCAGATTTTGCTATTCTATTTTGTTTGTTTCACCACCTTCTGGAAATTAATATGAATCGAAACCACCAGCATTATCAAACAATAACTTTTAACGAGGAAAAACTATTAAATTCAGATATTGTATTTTCCTAGTTGAGTTTTGTGTTTAAAGGTGCAAACGTCACTAGTAATACCCGTTACTCGTAAAGTAAAAGGGTATACTAGATTCGTTGAAAACAATGTAACAGGCAGAAGGATCAATAGCCGAGTCGAACAGGCCATGTCCGTCTGTCCGTATGAACACCTTCATCTAAGGAATTATGAAAGCTAGAATGTTGAGATTAGGAAAACCGCTTCCATTAAGGCAGCGTAAGATTGTTTTCAAATGTTGTCACGCCCACTCTAACGCGCACGATTTAAAAAAATGTTTTGACATTTTTCAATTTTTTTGTTAGTTTTGTACCGTCCAAAACCACACCTACACCTTTAATACATTTTTAATTTTTTTTCATTTAATACTTTATTTTACCTATTTCTATCAATATGCCAGAAAAAATTTCTTGTTTGCACTACCGCTTGCTGAGTAACGGGCATCTAATAGTCGAAGGAACTCGACTATAGCGTTCTCTCTGGTTTTTATCTCGTTAAGAGGTGTATTTGTTTTATATCAGAAGTTTGTAATAGAAAGATATATGTTAGCTGTCTTATTAGCTTACCTCAACGTTTTTACCATCCTGATAAACATAACATATTTACTAAAAATATAATGCACTTGATTTTGACACCTATTTTTCTACGGAGGAAAAGAAAGAAAAGAAAAGAAAGCATTTTGGAATTCCTTTTTAACGACAATTAATACAAGTCTTTAGCCCCAGGTGTTATGTAGTTATAACCTGTCTTCCCGATAAACTAGGGGGTACAACTAAAGTTATTTCCTGCCATTTTGCATTATTTAAAAGGATTCATGAACCCATTATAACGTTTGGATACAAAGTGTTTTTAAATTGGGGGAGGGTGTAGTGTTTATTGCCTAATAACGTTTAATCATGCACATTTACGGAATTGTATTGCATATCAAACGGATTTTCAAGGACTATAAAGCTTTGTAAACTAGCGGGTTTTTGCGTTTTTCACTTTTACACATTTACCGCTTGGCTTGCAATCCCTTTAGGATTTGCATTACCTTCGATTGTTAAATCACTCTTATGAAAATAGTATACAAAAAGACGACATTTTATTATTCTTATGAAGTATAGATATAGATATAGACTAGTGAAAGTGATTAAAATATTTATTGTTCATGGGGAATAGACGCGTAAGCGTGGAGGAATAAAATGGGAAGCAGTTGGGCGGACGGCCATGTTTATGTCAACTCCGTTAATGCTGATTAAGAATACATACTGCTAGAAACTTATGACAAAACATTAATAAAAGGTACAACTAAAACGTGAAACAATTTTAGAATGTTCATAAAAGCCTATAGCTACAAAATTTAACGCTTAAAAGGGAAACAAGAAAAAAACAAGAGAGAACGCTATAGTCGAGTTCCCCGACTGTCTGATACCCGTTACTCAGCTAGTGAAAGTGCGAAGAAGGTCTTCAACACTGACAGTTTTTGGCGGTTTTTGGGCGTTAGAGTGGGCGTGGCAAAAAGTTTTTTGACAAATCGATAGAAATTTACAACACCAATACAAAAATGAAAAATATCAAAACATTTTTCAAAAGTGTGGGCGTGGCAGTTTTGGGCGGTTTGTGGGCGTTAGAGTGGGCGTGGCAGCATGATTCTCAACATTCTAGCTTTTGTAGTTCCTGAGATCTCGACGTTCATACGGACAGACAGACGGACGGACAGACGGACATGGCCAAATCGACTCGGCTATTGATCCTGATCAAGAATATATATACTTTATATGGTCGCTTCCTTCTGCCTGTTACATACTTTTCAACGAATCTAGTATACCCTTTTACTCTACGAGTAACGGGTATAATAAGCTAGTAAGAGTGCGGGCAAGAAATTTACTCTTCGTATATTATGTGCGTATTATTATGTGAACTCCAAAAATCACCAAATTGATTTATTTTCAGCGCTTTGGGAGAAAATTAGTATAGTTTGAAAAAGTCTAAAAGCATATATACTAATTTTTCTGCACATTTCAGATAAGCTTGATACCCACGCTCCTAGCTTCAATATGGGTTACTTAGTTTCTCCTTATTCATATGCCAATGGTGCTCCCAGTGGCTTACCGGTAACTATGGTAAGTACTTCTTATGTTACATATATATGTATATATTTTGTATCCATTATTTACTATGTCTTCTTGTGTTAAGCAAATATTATTCTGTTAATTTTTTTTCGTATATACTTTTAGGATTTAGCACTCATAAAATATTTCCGATTATACCACTAAAACGAAACATTTAAAATTATTATCCAGGATTTGTATACCCGTTACTTGTAGAGTAAAAGAGTACGTTAGATTCGATGAAAAGTATTTAACTGGTACAAAAAAGTCGGATTCGCTACCCTACCCTACAAACTATTTATATTTATGATCAGGATTACTAACCGAGTCGATCTGGCTATCCGTGCGTCTATCTGTTCGTGCGAACGATGTGAAATCGGGAACTTTAAAAGGTAGACAGTATAGTTTTTGTATCGTTCTTATAAACAACCAGATGGACACGGTCAAATAAAAAAGTCTAGTGATCCTGATCAAGAATATATATACCTTATAGGGGCGGAACAATTCTTTTTATCTGTTAGTTTACGAGTAACGGGTGTATACATTTGGGGGTGGTTTCTGAGTATATAACAAACGACTCCAGCTTTTAGCTCTGGTGGTTGTTCCTCTTGTTTTTCTTTGGTTCTGCCGTACCTCTCATTACTTAACACATTAAAGCAGCACAGACAATGATATGTGCTGCTATATATGATATGCTATTGAAATATCTGCATTAATTAAAGTCTATGTACAAGTGAGCAAGGAAGAACCAAGAACATTACGATTGAAATAATATCGATTATGTATGCAAAAAAGAGTCAAGTTACCATTGGTTTCAAAGTTACGTATTTTAAAATCACTTGTGTAATGATTAAAGCTTGGTTTGTTACTTCATGTTGCCATTTTCTCTGCTTTACAAGAGAATGCATATACTTAAAGTTACAAAATCTGAAGATAAACATTTCTAAATCTGACTATTTTGTAATTCTGTAGAATATTTCTTACGAAAACGACGTGTAAAGTTATTGATAAATTAGTTCTAAGTTGGTGAGTCCCCACGAATAATTTAGTAAGTCCTAAATATAGATGGTCTGAGAAAACAACTAAGAAAACGTATTGCAAATATGGGAAGAATTAAAACAAATATCCACAGTTTACATCTGTTTTATCGATGGGGGTGGAAACGCATTTACTGGCGGGCGGCACGTTTCATATGCGTTTAGCAGCGGCTACATCAAAGAAATTCAGTTTCACTGAATCGTTTGCCACTGTACTCATCGCAGCTTGTTATTATTATTGGTTGCGTGCTCCTTATTTGTTTCTATTTATGGCTATTATCAGTGATCAATTGGAAGCCCACCTCAAGAATTTCAATATAAAAAACGGAGAATATGGGGTGAATTATTTTATTATTTATTTTATTATTATTATTATTTTATTATTTTTATTTTATTATTTATTGATAAGATTTTGTCTATCTCTGCAAAAGATATTTAAATGCAAAAGTGGTTGTTCTGTATTTAAAAAGTCATTTATAGGGTATTGACATAGCCGTCTGACTCTTTAAATAAATTTCGAGTTTGCAAGAAATTTACTTTATAAATTCTTATATGTATATATAGCGTACTAGTTAAGCCAAAAAAGTTTTAAGGCTATGTATTATGTTTAAAAAGATTCACTGGTCGCTGGTGTAGTTCAAGTATATTACATGTCCCTGCAGTTCCATTGTGGTTTTGCTCAAAAATTTGTATGTATAAGTAATGTAATGTAAACAGAACGTATACTTTTCCTATATTTTTTTTTAAGAATATCTTAAAGCCCGATTTTAAAGCTAAAATATTCCTTGTGTTTTTATGTGTTAAATTTTGTGGTCATATTCGTTTATACACTTCATATATTGTTATTTTAACATATTAACAGTTAAGTTAATGGAATAAAAACTATTTTTTCCAAGAAACTTTTAAAGCTGTGGTTTTTTGTATAAAAAATACTAATTTATATAAAATACCGCGATGACGGATTCGTTTAAAGTGGCTAAACTTCCAATTTCCTTGAACTTGAAACACTATTGACTAAAAAAACTATGTAAAACAAAAAATATTAACAAGCTCAAAAATATGTGTAAAATTATAGGAATTTAATTTTTAGTTATTAGTAACGTGAGGTGTGACCATTTTTTATTATTATTATTATTTGCCAAAATCTTTTAAACTTTTTAAAATATGCATTTTAATGTTTAAAAAAGTAAATGAATGATTATTTGCTAAATCAACAAGACTTTGAGATCCTATTTCTCTAAATGTTTGCGTACCATAGGTTAAGTGATTCATGTTACATCATGTTTTTTGCTTTTTTGGTGTCTTCAATTACACTCATCTTGATTTATTTTATGTAATATATTGTGTATACTAGGCCAACAAAATTGGACTGCCTCCGTTTTTTTGTCACAATGCTGATCCGTTATCGACACCACCTCCAGCGCATTGCGGAATTCCTCCATATCAACTTGATCCTAAAATGGGTAAGTGTGAATTAATTCGCATAATATAGTTATACTAATAGCTATTGGAGATATCTAGCCATTACTACTACTACGATATTTTGGTAAATTTTATTTTAATTTGTGATTACAATTATAATTATAATATTATAATATTTATCATTTATAAAATTTAAAACAAACCAAGAAAATGGGTTTTCAGTTAAAATCATTCGTATGCTTAAAAATAAAATGTGTTGTTTTTAAATATAATTACGTTTGATTTCTTATGTATATTTACAGCCGTTACTCGTAGAGTAAAAGGGTATACTAGATTCGTTGTAAAGTATGTAACAGGCAGAACGGAGAGGTTCCGACCATATAAAGTATATATATTCTTGATTAGAAACAATAGTCGAGTCGATCTGGCCATGTCCGTCTGTCCGTCCGTCCGTATGAACGTCGAGATCTCAGGAACTATAAAAACTAGAACGTTGAGATTAGGCATGTGGACTCCAAAGACATAGACGCAGCGCAAGTTTGTTGACCCATCTTGCCACGCCCACTCTAAAGCCCACAAACCGCCCAAAGCTCCCACGCCCACACTTTTTTTGATATATTTTTTTTCATATTTGTTAATCTTGTAACTTTCTCTCAATTTTTCCAAAAATCTTGAAAAAAACTGAAAAATTGTCAGTGTTGAAAATTCTTCTTCGCACTGCCACTAGCTGAGTAACGGGTATCTGACAGTCGGGGAACTCGACTATAGCGTCCTCTCTTGTTTATAAAAAAAAAATTGCAAAAAAAACTACTGAAATCTTTAAATTATCAATTGCGTTATATCTTATTGTGAACAAATGTCAAAACACATGAAAACCAACAACTTATTCTTACGAGTTACGTTTTGTTTGCGGTTCGCCAATGCTTTTGTTCTTTTCTTCGTAAAGAGTAACCCCACGAAATTATTATTGACTTTCTCACCCTAGTTATCATAGACGAAATTCATACAAATTATGAAGTAATAATTGCGTATGATGCGATTTCATTTGTACACATCGTTAATCCTATAGCAATGATTCTGCCAAATTTCCTTCGTTGTTTGTGCGCTCTGAATAGAAATTGTGGTGGGTTAAATGTGAACCCCAGATATAGGGCTCAGTAAGTTTGCCGATCAAATGGGAACCAGCAGCGTAACTAAAAGGCGTGCACTTAAGAGGTCCAATGGATTACACGGCGTTATGGACCTTCACAATGATCAAGTATTCATAATTGAATAACACAATAAAACTTGAACCACGCAGAAGATAGGGTCGGGTAAAGTAATTACTTCCAGTGCAATGTTATCACCAGATTATTAGTATTTTTCTTGTTATTATTATTCTTGTTATTATTATTCGTGTTATTATTATTCTTGTTATTATTATTATTTTTTTTATTTTTTATTACTAATATTATAATTATCATTATTATTATTATTATTATCAATATTATGTGGTCCACTGTACATTAGCCGTTAATTGCTGAACTAATAGAACAACACAAATAGGGGCGTTTTCCTTTTTTAGGAATACAGAGCGACCGCCCTCTGAGTGAAGTGGTTTCAAGAACTTTGTACATGACCTAAAACTACCCCCATTAATCTTTTCACCAAATCATTATACAACTCAAACCTTATATTAAAAGCCGGTTTGGTATTGTCCGCTTTAAATTTCCCATGAATCCACAGAAATAATATGAATCATTAGATCCTAAGATTTTGATTAAAAAAAAAAAAATTTAAATTAACAAAATAAGGATTTCTTGTTATGTTTAAAAGTTTATTTACGGTTTCACAACTAAGCACAGCTTTTTACAAAGACGGATGAAAGCTCATGGCGCAATTGTAAGAAACTCCAGATAATTTAAATATTTCGGATTAGTTTGTGGATTAAAATGGACAAGTGCTTGTTAAACTTTTTTAAAATTAACATAAACTATTTACCTTAATAACTAGAGCTTGGTTGTTACAGTAACGGTGTATAAAATGTTGACTACTGGCCGTTACAATTTGTGTATGTGACAAAGGTCTAAATTAAAGTTGCGCAGCGTCGGCGTCACTAGAAACTGCAGGCTTTCTAGCTTTTATAGATCCCGAGATCACAGCGTTATATGGACGAATAGACAGTCAGATGGACAGTCTGACATAGATCGACTAGTCATCCTGCTCAAGGATATGTGTACCTTATAGGCTCATAAACGATTCCTTCTATCTGTTACATTCTTTTGAACCAATCTAGTATGACCTTTTACTTTAATAATCACTTAAATGATTTTGGGCACGACTAAATTACCTAATGATGCTGATCGAGCCTATATAATTTGAAATATCAATGTGTAGGAAAAACTGTGTCTGGTAACTAAGGACTTATCAGTTATTACTCATTAGAGAAGTTAGATGTTTAACAATTTTGGTTAACGGAAGTTATTTTTTTAGTCTTTACAAAACAACCATTCCGCGTCTATAAGGTGAAGGTACTCACAAAGTAATTTTGAAAATTGTAATCTCCAGGTAACTATTACTTTTGGTTAAAAAAAATATAACCATAATATGTATTATGATGTAATCACATGAAATTTTTTGAGTAAACTCCATATACTTTATTGCAAATTCGGTCTATCAAGATGTTGTATAGATTATTTTCAGATAAAGTAAGCTTTGTTCCATATACGGCATGATATAACAGTATTGGCACTTAGAGCTCAAAAAATGGTTTCCCTGTTGAAATTGATAGTAGTTGGCAAATCCTTTTTAAGGGTTGCGCGACAAACGAGAACAAATGTTAGGGGAGGACATTGCTAATAGGGCATGACCCTTTCAATGGGATATTGTAAGGGGAAAAACATTCTTAAAAACATGTTGCACAACCACACAATAATGACATTTTTTCTGTCGATAGATTAATTCATGCTTGCCGCCGTTTTCTATAGGACGCGGTACAGCCCGCGGGTGATTGCAGTAACCATGTCGTCACCCTTCTTAGTTGTGATTCCTGCTGCAACGCGTAACAATTGAACTTGAAAACGACAACAAAAGAACAAATTTTAGGGGCAAGAATAAGAGACAACACTGAGGAATGAAATAGAAAGGCCAACAAATTTTCAATTAAATTAAAAAGGCTCGGGACAGAATCTGAAATTGCTTAATAATCCTATATTTACACATCTACTTTACGGTTGATTACAGAGCAATTTCTTTTCTCTTCCTGCTGTACACATTTTTTCAAAAGTCGGAGAGCTTATGTGTATAAAATCGTGCTGTTTTTTAAAGTAAAATGTTTTTGGGACAACGTTTGCCGACAAGAATTATCATTTCGTTCAAACAACGCTTTCTATTAAAATAAAGGATTCAACGCGTAACAAAATAAAATTTGACAGAATTTATTATTATCATTTTCCCATAAAAGACTCAAAAACATAAAATTCTTTCATTTAAAAAAAAAATGCTACGTAAATTTAAAAACTCGCGGTTTATAAATAAACAAAACTTTTATTTTAGGCTTAACTCGACCAGCGCTATACCCATTTGCAACAAAAGAACAAATTTTAGGGGCAAGAATAAGAGACAACACTGAGGAATGAAATAGAAAGGCCAACAAATTTTCAATTAAATAAAAAAGGCTCGGGACAGAATCTGAAATTGCTAAATAATCCTATATTTACACATCTACTTTACGGTTGATTACAGAGCAATTTCTTTTCTCTTCCTGCTGTACACATTTTTTTAAAAGTCGGAGAGCTAATGTGTATAAAATCGTGCTGTTTTTTAAAGTAAAATGTTTTTGGGACAACGTTTGCCGACAAGAATTATCATTTCGTTCAAACAACGCTTTCTATTAAAATAAAGGATTCAACGCGTAACAAAATAAAATTTGACAGAATTTATTATTATCATTTTCCCATAAAAGACAAAGACTCAAAAACATAAAATTCTTTCAATTTAAAAAAAAAATGCTACGTAAATTTAAAAACTCGCGGTTTATAAATAAACAAAACTTATATTTTAGGCTTAACTCGACCAGCGCTATACCCATTTGCAGGAGGTCAATATCCTTACCCAATGTTAAGTTCAGATATGTCTCAAGTGGCATCATGGTATGTTTGTTATAATGATCTTTAAATTGTAACTAATATACATTTATTTTTAGGCACACTCCTTCTGTTTACTCCGCATCTAGTTTTAGAACTCCTTATCCTTCTTCTTTACCGATAAATACTACACTTGCAAGGTAATATTTTGCTTTTGGGACATTATAACTGTATTTAGCCACCCATGCTTACATGAATCGAGCGTAAAAAGCATATACCTTTTTAGTTCATGTTTGTTTTGATTCAAAGCTATTAAAATTGTTATAAAAAAGGTAATGCGTTTGGCTTGTTGTGTTAAATTTTTTGTTGTAACGCGAAACTGGGTATTTTTTTTAGATAAATTTGAAAAGCGATTTCAAAACTAAGTATACCGATCTAATGACAAGCTTGGCTATTATTTCTTTCCCTAATGAAACCATTTTCTTATATAATTTCAGAAAAATTTAAGTTTAATTTAAAATTTGCTTTTAATTATGGTATCTTTTCCAGAAGAAAGTAGCAATGAGTGTATTAAGTCTTAATAGGGCCTAAAGTTTTGAGTCTTTAGGCTCACAAATTCTGCATTTCATACGTTTGGCTCACAGGCTCTAATTAAATTTTGTACTTGGATAGTAAAGAAGGGTAGATAAAACCTTTTCAACCCAATAAGGTATACAAAATATATACATAAACAAACCGCAGATTAAGCCTCACATTCACGATTTTGTGTAATGTTGTTGTAATTTTAATTGTTTTCCTTCCAATTTCTATCGCAATCCCCCTATCTAGGTAACGATCAAAATTTGTATTAAATTGTATTGTTTTTTTAATAGGAATTTATTTCTTTTGTCAAAATATTCCAATACTTTCAAAATCTATGGTTTAATAACGTTTTTTCATTAAAACACAAATTGAAACATAGATAAATAACAAGGTTGAAACTAAGAAATTATGTTTTAAATTATTCCTTTGAAAACTAATCAAATTATAAGCTAGAAAATCATTTTTTAAGAGTATCGGTTATAGTTATAAAAACTAACGAAATTTTTAAATATTTATTTTCAAGATTACTGATGTTTCATTACTCATGTGCAGTCACGACCATTATAGCTGTAGCACCATTTAAATACTTGACCTCGGTAGACCAACTTACGGAATAACCGGTTTTTAACAATAATTTAAACAATTTTTTTTATATTTTTGTATGCGGTGGCTAAGCTGGCATTACATGTCCCATTTTTAATGTCATATTTCTATAAAATACATATTTTTACACCTTATTTGCAGTGATTTTCCATTCCGTTTTTCACCTAGCCTTTTGCCTTCAGTACATGCCACATCGCACCACGTTATAAATGCTCATGCTGCTATTGTGGGGGTTAGCTCTAAACAAGAATGTGGTGTTCAGGACCCAACAACGAATAATAGATATCCAAGGTAAGAGAGTTACAAATTTAACAAAAAAATAAAATCTTTATCTCTTAGCCTAACGTTGTATCAAAATGTTGTATGATTGTTGTATGTTGTATGTCAATTGTGTACGCATTTTTAAATTAACAAAAATTTTATTATTAGCCTGAGTGTTAGGCATTCGAATTTTATTGGGTTTATTTTTATAGGACAATAAATTAGTTAGATTTTTGTAATGATATTTATTTAAGCTACGGTGCTTTAAAGTTTTAATTTAGTGGGTGGGAATTTTACATTCGCCATCTTGAATTTACCAATGGCTTTCTTTACTGCATATACACATATACATACATAGGGTATGAATAGACAGACCTCTAACTATATATAAACTCTCTCATTGGTCCTCTCATGGATATAGCGCCTGCGCATTTAAGACCAACCCCTAAAATGAATTTCGAGTTTCATTACCCCTTGACTTTAAAGTTCTGACTCAGATAATTTCGAAAATTTACAAAAACTCGTGTTACTTAAAGTAAATTAGCATAGATAAAATGATGTTTTAATTTACAATTAAACTGGTCTATATTTACCTTCTGAAAAAGAAAGCACACAAATGCACAGCTCCTTCTTTACAAGTTACTTTTATACTTACTACTACTACTAAAACTTCTTTCCGACGTTGTTTCCTTTATCTGGAATGGTTTCCAACAATATACGTAAAACAAGAGAGATGCTACACGAAATAGCTCATAAAACTTTTAGTTGACTCCAAGTTACAAAACTTGGTATTCAAAACAAAATTCCATTTTAGATTAAATGCATGGTACATATGGCAGGTGCAGTGCAAATATTTTGTATTGGAATAATCCGTTCAATCAAACACCATAAATAGGTTACCCTTAATTTGTATACCAGTACCTGTATGGAAGGATATACTATATTCGTTCAGATCACTAGATAACTAGCCATGTCCGTAACGTCGGACTCTCGAAAAAATGCTTTGTTTTAGTTTTAGAGTTTGGTGCGTAAACATATATAGGTCCGATCAGAACCTTCTTTATATAATAAAATTTAGTTTGTTTATTGGTCTGTGTGTATGTCGCCTCGTATAATATTTTAACTTTAGTCATGGAGCTGCTTTTATTTTATTTAATTGCTTAGGCTGAACGCTAGTGAAGTGGGACACGTCGAAAGCTATTAAACAGCTTAAGCTACAGAATACGTTATGTTTTTTTTTTAATTTTTTATATTTTATATTATGTATAATTTAGACGTTTTGGAGGTTTTTTCAAATCTCAAATCTCAGGAACTATAAAAGATAGAAAGTTGAGATTTATCATGCAGACTCCAGAGAAATAGACGCAGTGCAAGTTTATTGACCCATGTTGCCACGCCCACAAACTGCCACGCCTACACTTTTGAAAAATAATTTAATATTTTTTCATTTTTGTATTGGTCTTGTAAATTTCTGTCGATTTGCCAAAAAAATGTTTGCCACGCCCACTCTAACGCCAACAAACCGCCAAAAACTGTCAGTATTGAAAATTCTCCTTTGCACTTCCACCAGCTGAGTAACGGGTATTAGATAGTCGGCGAACTCGACTATAGTGTTCTCTTTTGTTATACCCGTTACTCGTAGAGTATAAGGGTATACTAGATTCGTTGACCATATAAGGTATATATATTCTTGACCAGGATGAATAGCCAAGTCGATATGGCCATGTCCGTCTGTCCGTATGAACGTCGAGATCTCAGGAACTACAAAAGCTAGAAAGTTGAGATTAAGCATACAGACTCCAGAGACATACACGCAGCGCAAGTTTGTCGATTCATGTTGCCACGCCCACTCTAACGCCCACAAACCGCCCAAAGCTGCCACGCCCACTTTTGAAAAATGTCCCTTAATTTTTGGTTTTCACGGTTTCAAAAAAGGTTAAAGAAAACCAATTAATTTTTATTGGGTATAAGTATTTGAAACAAACAATTGTTTGTCAAAACTGTCAGTATTTCATTTTTTATTTACAAACGAGAATAAGCTTTATTGAAAAAAGACTTATAAATATTATCGAACATCTGTGCTAGGAAAGGTTAAAAAAGCCAATTGAGCCTTGTCTAATCAAAAGTAATATCAAAATTATAGTACAACTTTTTCAATTTGTTTTAGAAGTCAATAATTCAGAGTAATAATATTTTCGAAAAACCCAAAAATTCGTATTTCGACTAACCGTTAGTTATAATGGTAGTGTAGCAGTTTGATGGTGGACTACAAAATTATTGTCAAGTTTACGATTGTTTATTTTATATTAAGATAAAACTTAGCGCCATTAGGAATTATTCAAAAAGTTAATGTATACCGTGGTTAAAGTGTAGAACATGTATATATTCGTAGATATGACTTTAAAAAACGTATGAAGCGCCATCTATATCTGAAGACACTCGAATTTGGCATGTATTATTTTAATATATTTTCAGGTAAAGTCCTAAAAATGTAATATATGAATATAACTTTGAATCTGAGCCAAGAGATAATTTAAATGAAAGGGGAATCAATTTTGAAAAAGTATTTTTGTATGAACAGAGATCCCAGAAGAAGAAAGGGCTCACCAACTCTGGATGCTGTGATTTTACATGTAAAATATGTGTAAAATGTACATAAATTTGAGATTTTACATGTAAAAATATACATTTGCACCTCACTGAAAGTATACAAAGCACAGAAGTTTTTTATTGATCAAGATTTAACATTTTTTTTTTTTTTTGGGATTGAAAAACAGAATGTTAAAATAAAAGAATGTTTTAATTGTAAACTCATTACAATTAATATTATGTTAACGATACAAAGTGTGTGCGCATTGGTTCTCACGCAGTTATTTTCGTTGGAGACGATGTCCTTGTCTCTCTCGTATTTGTCAAGACTTCGTATACTTTTATCGTTAAGTTTTATTTTTAAAAGCCGAAAGAGAGTAAATCAGACAATTGTTGTGGCAGTATATACAATTTTGCGAAAATCTATATAAGTGCACTATCTTAAAAGAAGCAATGCCTACAAATAGTTAAAAGATATTAGTAAAGACAATTTCATGGAAACATTAAATAAAAAATAATCTGTTCCTTTTGTCCGTTAGAGAACTAAGATAAAATACCAGAGTATATGCTTAAAATTAATGTATATGAAATGTGTTAAAAATTAAAGAAAAGTGTTAAACTGTGTGAACTTCTTTTTCCATACTTACTTAATAATAATATAGTGCTTATCTATTTAGTAATATAAGGTAAAAGTACATTTAAATGTGTCGAAATAAATCGAGACAGAAGTTAAAGCGAGTATGGACCATATTACTACTGAGCAAAAGAAGTAAAAGGGATTTATAAAAAAAAAGCAAAACAAAAAATTTACGCGGCCTTGCATTGCAACAGGCGGACAACAGGGTTACGTTTAATAACACTAACTAAAAAACAAATAAGTGTTGATTAGGCCTGTGACCTAACAAATACAAACTTACATACAAATATCGGGATTATCAAAAAAATTTACGCTGTCTAAATCTTTTTAAGATTGGAAAAAAATATTATAAACAAAGAACCCTTTATGAAAAAACAAGTTGGACAAAATGTGCTTAAAGAAGTGGTAACTTTATAAAATTCGAGTAATCATGACTACTAAGATTATGAAAGTTAAGAGAAATTTTTAAAATATAAACAAATTTAAGCGAAATTCTTAAAATGTATCCAGTAATTAATATACTTAAAATATAAAACAAAAAGTTTACTAATGGTTGATAAACAACGGAATTTATTAGTAGGTTACTACAAATACCTATAATGCCACACTGTGAAACAATTAATGATGAAAGCATTTTGCACTCAAACGAATTAATAAATTACCAGAAATATAGGCGCAATGAGGAACTACAAAAGAACATTTTTAACAAAAAATCGTCAATCAATTTGCGAACGGGCCAGGTCACTGTTGGTGACCAATATACGCAATTAACTGACAACAGAATAGCACAAAATAATTGCAATGATTTGGAAAAAATCCTTATTGTACCATCAAGTAGCTCAGGCGGAATGGAGGCATCGTTATCCGAACTCCTATTAATTCCGCCAAAAACAATTTCTCAGGCTTGGCAAACCGCAGAAGAAATAGAAAGCTGGCAAGATGACGGGTTTCGCCAACGAAATGAACTGTTTTCTTGTATTTATACAAATAGTATGCTAAATCAGCAGCAATGCTCGCAGCAGCAGCTATTGGCCACACAACTCTTATATGCTCGACTTCTTCGGTCTCAGTTAGCTGAACGGGAATCCCAGTCGAATAAGTCCAACATGGTTCATTATTCACTATCTAAAAAGACCATGCTTCGACAAGATGAGCTTCTATCAACCCCATCATCGCAGGATAATAATAACAATATTAAGTTAATTAATGATATCGAAAACAGCTTAGGTTGTGTAGATCCCCCTTTGTTGGATTTTTCTACCGTTCGTCAAAGCCAAAGAGCAGAACAAAAAAAGAAGCAAGAAGACAACAATTGTTACTCACCAAACTTAAAATCGAACAAGGAAGCAATAGACGGGTACGACCTACAACACACATGTGATTTTATCAGGGAACAAAAAAACGTTCTTATTGACATTAAAAAAAAACTCGAAAATCTCTCCGAGATCTCAGGTAAATTTAGGAAAAGGTTAGGTGCTCGTCAAAGTCACATTGAAGTAAATAATGGCTCTGATTCAGCCCTTGAGGAAATTGTAGGACGGCACCTTGATGGAAATCGGAAAACTATTGAAAGTTTACTGGAAGAGGTAAAAAGATTGTATAATCAATGGAGCAGCGCTGAGCTCTATTATGTTCGCAGCTTACAACGCTTGGGACTCTCATCAGAGGAAGGAGGTGACTATACACCTACACCAACACATACTATTATGGCATTGGCTGCTATAGCACTGTCTAATGAAAGTGGTATTTCGCCACAGAAATCGTCTACAGAGCACTCTAAACTCCTAGATGTTGAAAGCGAGTCCGCTTTGTTTTTGACCTCAGCAAAACCTAAAACGTTGGTCGAAATAGAGAATATAATATTACAACTCGCATCATCTGGTAATATGCATCAATATAGCGCTGCTAGTACCACTCCTGGAGCCTACAGTGATAGTTTTAAAAGCGATGGCGAAGATTCAGACTCAGCACCCACTTGCATTTGGCATTCGACAAGTCGAACCTTTCGCCGCAAAAAAGAGGTAGAGCCTTGTAGCACTGCAGCTGAGATTATTTTAGAATATGCTTCATTGTCTTCAACTTCGAACGCTGATACCTCACGCCTGCTTACATCTGCATCAAAAATTTCAGATGTTACTGAAAATTATAATGTCACAACACAATTGCCTATTATGTTTAATTACAATCGAGAAAGTTCAGCTGTGTCAATCATTACCGATCCTTCCATTTTCCCCGAGTTTTCTACTGCACCTTCAACTCCATCTACTAGTAGTAATAGTGGATGCTCTACTGGAATAGCTTCTGGAATTTTCGGCTTAAGTCAAAATCGAAGAAAACAAAGACTTGCAAGGCGCATTGAAACTCTAACTACAAATTCTTTTAAATCGAATGCAATAAGGGGTAACGGTGACAAAGAAATCGTTAATCAGCTAAAAATATTGCCATCAATTACAGCATCGCCAACTGAAAATGTTTCCTCCCTAATTACTAACACTTTGGGTTCGCCTAATGCCTCTTTAAGATCGCAGGAACTTTCCATAACTAACATGTTCAAAGAACGAGTAAGCACTTTACAGGCGAATACCGGATCTATGAAGTCTGAAAATTTTCCAATGCTAGATGATTCCCCATACGACTTAAGTATTGGAAGCAAGACAAAACACATGTAATTTAATATCGCCATACTTAGTTACACATAAGAACTAATTTTAAACCTTTTATTTCTTTGTAAAGCTGTTGAAGTCGATGCTCACTCTAAAAAATACCAATTTTTTAATGTACTGATGATTATTTCAAGCAGCTCTTTGTTGTAGATCACTTAGGGGAAAACTAACATTCAAATCCGAAATAAAGGTATTTTTTGCAGTCGCTTAATAGGGATATGAAAACAATTCTAAGGTTTTAAAACATTGTTTTTTCAAATGTGAAAATTGTGTTTTAACAAATTTTACAAGGATCTTGTATATCTTATCGACGGTGACATCATAAGTTGTGTAAGTGATGCTGGCGACAATTTTAGTCAAAAGTCAACAAAACAAACATTTTTTTAATCCAGTGGTTGTTTTTTCGTCGATGAACTAACATCTTTTCGAAATTGAAGTCTTTTAAAGTCTCTAAAAATTCCTGATTTTCACAAAAAAAAATTCGTTGTAATTTCTGTCAAAAATATTATAAAAATTTTTTGTTTTTAACATCTATGTAGAATAATTTGTTGTTTGTGATCACTTACATAAATGTGAAAGACATTGTTTGCGGTCATGGAAAGACTGGCTTGGCGCCATTAACTTCCGGAAGGCTTTTTTTCACAATTTTGAGAATTGTCTTTTTATACATTGACACGAGAATATTACTACATAAAAAAAAATAATTTTTTTAAGTGTCTAAAGGTAGTTTTCCCCTAACAAATGTAGTACATTAAATAAATATGTTCCGAATTTTTAAAGGGTGTGCTTCGATTTTAAACAAAATTGAATAGATTTTTTTTTTTATAAAATTTTCAATGTAGTCTTTTTATTTTGCGCACTCTATAATATTTATACGCTTATATTTAAAAGTATTTCATAATTAGCGGATTATTTAAAAACTTAAGGTGGATATGTTATAATATAAGTAAGTGTGACACAATTTCTTTGTTAAATAGTATTTAACAGTTTGAAAGAAGCGTTTCCGACCTTAAAAAGTATTATCAAGAATAATAAGAATTAATAATAATAGAATTAATATGAACGTCTATATTATCAAGCATGCTTATTCCAGGGAAACCTAATTTGTGCAAATTTGTTAAAAATAATATATCAGTAATAATATTTCTAAAGTTCACATGAAACCGTCCCGTCCATAAAATATTTTTATCACGTCCAAAAAACCAGAACACTCCCGAAAATAAACTGGTCTACTATATTCGTTGAAAAGTATGAAACAGTTTGAAGGAAGCGTTCCCGATCCTGTAAAGTATATACATATATATACTTGATCAGAATCACTAGCCGAGTTAATCTGTTCTGTCCATATGAACGTCGGGTTCTTGGGACCTATAAAATCTAATATGTTAATCTAACGTCCACAGACCGTTTTCCTTTGTTTTCGTAAGCAATGAATTTAACCACTACTATCTCGCTGAGTAACGGATAAAAGATTATAGAGGATCTTGACTATAGAATTCTCTCTTGTTAATTCTGTATATTAAGGATGAACTGCTGCCCAAGAATGTACATATGTACATATATTTCCACAAATGTATAACTTTTGCATGTCTTCAAGCATTCGGGGAGATAAGTGGCAAAGTTTTTGCAGGGAGAGATATTTGAAGTGTGTTCAGTTACAGTGGGTGTATAATAGAATGTAACGATTTAGTATCTTAAAACTTATACATTTTTTTTAAAATGTTTTATAAAACGTTTAACAGAATAAATTCAACCATGTTTTATTTATTACCCAGCTGCCCATTTTTTTAATACAAAATGAATTAAAAAGGCATTGTTTAGTTTTATAAAACACATGGGAATAATGAGTTGTAATCATCATTTTATTTTATTTTTTAGGAACCTGGAAACAAAAAACCCATCAAATACGCAATCAAATGACTCGAAGGACACATCAAATGATAAAAAAAAACCCCATATTAAGAAACCACTGAATGCGTTCATGCTCTATATGAAGGAAATGCGTGCTAAGGTTGTTGCCGAATGTACACTAAAAGAATCCGCTGCTATTAATCAAATTTTAGGAAGACGGGTAAGAGAATTAGTAAAACGTTTTGATTTGTATTTGTTTAAGCTACTTAGGTTTGATTCCGATTAGAAAAGTTGTAGGGCTTGTAAAATGATCTTTTTCAAGAGGACGACAAATATTCAATATGACATCATAAAAAGGGTTAATTTTTAGATAAAAAATAAAAAATAATAATCGTTCTTCTAATGGCTTAACTTATTAATAATACTTTTGTAGTGGCACGAACTTTCCCGCGAAGAACAAAGCAAATATTACGAAAAAGCTCGACAAGAGCGTCAATTGCATATGGAATTGTATCCGGGGTGGAGCGCACGAGATAACTATGGTTACGTGTCAAAAAAGAAAAAGCGAAAAAAAGACAGATCGACAACGGATTCGGGAGGTACTGCAAAAAATTTTCAAAATATTACTCTTCCCTTCTTTTTATTGCATTTCACTTTTATATTATTTCATTTAATCACTAACATACAAAACGTATAGCACACATCTAACATAAACAACTAACCCAATAAAACTAGAAACAACAGTAAATTTAAAATATGTCTTTGTAATTTGTGTACATACATGAATCGTAAAAATATTGTAAGGTTCGCAACTAAGAAGAGTACTCAAATAGTTCTCCACTTTAAAGGTATATACTTTGATTTGTAGAATTAAACATAGCTTTGTTGTGTTTAATCATAGTTAGTCACTGTAAAATAGCTTGTAATCTTAAAATTCATGTAAATCGGTTTATGATCAATTTAATTTAAACTTAGTTTTTAGTTAAGTTTTGACGCAATAAAAATACCGGAAGTTTCTTAAGTGTGAATCGTCTAACATCGCTAAACAAATGTTTTTATGCATCGCTTGTTTATTGATAATCTATTTTTTTAAATGTTTAAATTGAGTGTTGGCTTAAGGGATGATGATATTAAATCAAGATTAGGTTATTAGTATGGAAAAATATATATAAGGACACAAACTACAAACACAATCAACATATTACAAACAAATTATTAAAAATCATTGAAAATTGTTTAACTAATGAATAGAGTTTATTTGGAAAATTTACTACTAAAGTAAAAACACGGCCGTTTTTTGTCTTCGCTTTATTTTGTTTTTTTTTTTAATTTAAGTCTTAGTTACTTTCTTAAGAAAATAAAATGAATGAAGAGAAAATGGTCCTAAGAAGATCAGAGTAATATAATTCTGTATATAATTTCTTTACTTTCTGCTTTTAAAATTGGATTTTTTATAAACATTTTTGAATAATATTCTATTTAAATAACGAGCTTCGAACAATTGGCAGTAAAATAATGTAATTTTTAAACCAAAAACAAAGGCAATCGTGTATTAAAATATTTTCTTATACATTTTATTTGGACCCATTTGTTGCTGAATTATTTAGCAATCGTTGCTTAATCTTTTAAAACTATGTTGGACATCTGAAATAGAATTGGCGAAAGCATGCGCCCGAAACCGTAAAGAAGATCGATCAGTCCAAGCTTTTCACATGTTGTAAGGTCCAATTGTTGACAGAACTATAAACGAACTCATCAGTTGGAGGTATCCATCTAAGCTAGCATTGGTGTTATGGAGTGTGATGTAAACGGTTGACAAATGAAGCATATGGTACAGTTATCTTATTAAAAAAATTGTAATATTTATATTATTTATTTATATAAATCTAACTTAAATTGCAATCAAAAAAGCAAACTAACTAATATGAGCACTAGCATCAATGGTAAAACTATACATTGGGGTGTTTCTTGGTTGATAAGAGAGATAAGTTGAACAACAAGTTCTTAGGATCTGGAATCTGGATCTGGTCTATAAGAGATTGCTGCCTTTTATTAGGGTTAGGAATTTATTAATTTCCTAGTTTTTTGGTTTTGTCGTCAGCAACTGTAAAAGTGTTTGAAATTATTGTTAGGGCTGTTAAGCAAAGAGAATCAGAGCATTAGGCGTTTTACCCAGTAGCTGGGACAAATTTCAGTCAGAAGTTTGCAGTAATGCATATAATTGCGATCATATATTATTAGTAAAAGCCATGTCAATTTGCCCCTTCCTCCATTTTTAAGTAAACAAAGCCATCTGCATTAAACGTTTCAAAATTGTTGTTTTTATTGCATGTAGTAAAGCCGGGGCGGACCAGTTTGAAGCACAATATCAGGGATGTCTTTGAACTTATCGAAAATGTATGGATTAAAATTACCTGTATTGGTTTTCATTGATCATAAAAGCTCTAATTTGATATACAGCAGTTTCTAACAATATATAATTTTGGTTTAGTTTGGTTTGGTTTTGCAGGTGTTTGGTTTTTATACCCGTTAATCGTAGAGTAAAAGGTTATACTAGATTCGTTGAAAAGTATGTAACAGGTAAAAGGAAGCGTTTCCGACCATATAAAGGATATATATTCTTGATCAGGATCAGTAGCCGAGTCGGTCTGGCCATGTCCGTTCGTATGAACGTTGAGATCTCAGGAACTAAAGCTAGGAAGTTGAGATTCAGCATACAGACTCCAGAGATATAGACGCAGCGCATTTGAAGTTATCTAAAAACTCCTCTAATAATTATTTGGGATACTCGTGTTAAAATACCGCGTTTTTCGCATAACGTAAAAATGGTGTTCAAAGTCCTGGTTAAATATATATGTACATATCAGCGTAGCAATTCATACCAATACAACTTGAATACTGTTATTATATACTATTTTAAATATCGCGTTTATCCCACTCCCAGTGGCATGCCTTGGGGCGTGAGGAACAAGCGAAGTATTACGAGTTGGCGCGAAGGGAGCGACAACTGCACATGCAAATGTATCCTGATTGGAGCTCTCGTACAAATGCCTCTCGTGGCAAAAAACGGAAGCGGAAGCAAGATAACAACGACGGAGGTTAGATACATTTTCTTAAACTTAGCTAAGAACTTAAATCAGTTTAAATGAAGCCAGAAATGATCAATTAAATATTATCAAGGTCAAATATAAGAAAACTGATTAACTTTATTTATAAATGTACAAAAATTAAAAATATATACATACATATATATTTATACTGATGACATTAAGATTGGATTGAAATTCTGAAAAATGTATTGTGTTATAGCGATTGGCAAGCCACAAACATACGTTTTTGTCGGTATAAATTAAAAACTAAAAACAAAACTAAATTTTTAAAATATAAATATAGATCTTATAAATTTTTTAATCTTATTACATATTTATTAACCAAATTTGAATTGCATGAAAAACTTAAAACACTTTATCCAAAAGTAAGTCAGTCGCATGAACAAGTTAAAAATCAGTACATCTTAAAGTAGCATATAAGTATTTGCATGAAATTATAATATATTATTTTCTTAAGAACAGTTGAAAATTTTGATATACCCGTCACTAGTATAGTAAAGTATATCGTGTTCTTTTGAATATTTGGAAAAGGAACTTCAATGGGTATTCAGCCTTTTAAATTGGTTTGCTTGTCTGTCCGTCGGTCCGTATGATTTTATATGTTTTTTTTTAAATTTTTTGAACTCCCACTTCCAATAATCAATAATTGTTATAAAATATATTCGATTAGGCATTTTAAGGTGTTGCTATAAATGTGCAGTGCGGGTATTGAAAAGTCGAGACAGTCGACTATATGTTGTATTCCAAAATATCGTAATATGTTTCTATTTATTTTGTATATCATGTGTATTTCCATTACCTTACTATCAACATATATCTAACAAAGCATTAACAATTTATTCACTAATATATATTTTACTTAATTGGTATATTACAATTGACTTTATTTCCGTAGGTAATAATATGAAAAAATGCCGCGCTCGTTTCGGATTGGATCAACAGAATCAGTGGTGCAAGCCGTGCAGGTATGTTTTACATATATTTTTGTGTACATTGTTTTACATTTTATTGCAAATGGATTTACAAGATTCACGCAAGTAATTTTAATTTAATAACAATAATATGTTACTTACGTCTTAGTGATTAAGATAAACTAAAATATTTTTAAAATTCGCCTTCCCGTAGGTCGTTATCTATCTTAACGTACCGTCGATTAGGTTATGACCTTAGAGAAACTTTATATATACTTTTATTTTACGAAAAAAAAATTAAAAAATATAAAGAATGAGACTTTTTAAACATAACTCAAGCTGTTGATACTGATGAAAAATATAAAAAGTTTGTACAAAATGTTTAATTTATAATGCAATGAATAAGGTGGCGTGCAAATTAAATACAATATTTTTTTTATATTTAG
Source organism: Drosophila santomea (assembly GCF_016746245.2). Classification (NCBI taxonomy): domain Eukaryota; kingdom Metazoa; phylum Arthropoda; class Insecta; order Diptera; family Drosophilidae; genus Drosophila; species Drosophila santomea. Next base: position 84,802 of record NC_053020.2, read on the forward strand.
GCGTTTTTTAATGATAGTAACACACAAACTTATCTTCTTCCTTTTTCCTTTTCCAATCACTTATTACAAGTCAACAAATTTATATATGTCCGTATTAATATCCGTTACTTGTAAAGTAAAAGATGTATTAGATTCGTTGAAAAGTATGTAACAGGTAGAAGGAATCGTTTCCGACCCTATAAAATATTTATATTGTAGATCAGAATCACTAGCCGAGTCGATCTGGCCATGTCCATCCGACTGTCTGTCCGTCCGTATAAAAGTCGAGATCTCAGGAACTATACAAGAGATTTAGCATGCAGAGTCCTGTGACAGACGCAGCGCAAGTTTGTTTCCATAAATTGCCACGCCCCCTCTTAAATCGGAGCCGAATAAAATGGGCTTTACGAAAGTTAGAAGTCCAAATATCCTACCAAAACAATTTTAATACAATATTAACCTTAATACTGCGATTTCTTTATGACTTGCGTGAATTTTGTTTATATAAACTGATAGATACTTTAACTAAAAAATGATTATGCACCTATTAGACATATTATGAAACCGTCCACATAAAAACACACTGAACCAACATCTCAGAAACACACCATTATATTTACTATAAAATGATTTAGTCCAAACAAGAGGACTACTATTATTAAGTGCACGATATGCAACTTTTTTTTATTTTAATAGTTTTTCTTACATATTATTTTTTTGTTTTAAAATTGCGGGAGGCACATTAAAATTTAGATTGCAAATAAAATACATACAGTTTTATTTTACTCATTTTGACGACATCCTGTTTAATCGTTATTTTCGTGGCACAGTAAAGTTACTACAATGGCATGTGCTTATGACAATCAAGGTTTAGCCAATTTAACGTAAAAAGTACAGTTCCTGGTTAATCAAACCGAAATGTAGGCGCATGAAGCTTTATTTTATCTGGTGTTATCTGCTGTCCATGACCATAGAAACAACACACTTCAAAAAAATAGGCAGCAGTAAAATAATATATGAAAAAAAGGTTTTTGTGGTATAGGAATACAAAATGCCAGATTTAATCTTTAATTTACGGATTGAGAGTTCTAAATTTTACTTTTAAGAAGATGGCACTTTATAAAGCTTTGTGATATACGTGGCAGTAAAAAGTGTTGTTCAGGTTCAAGCAAATAAAATTGACAAACAGACTTATTTTCTTGTATATTTTGTTTCTCATCAAAATATGTTTATTATTATTATTTTTATAATCCACGAGTAGGGGCGTTAAAAATAAGGTGTATTTTATAAGTTTTTACGTAAAATAATTTGTGTGATCAAATTTTATTGTATATAGTTGATGTCTCTAATTACATATCTTCCCCATTTTAATAATGACGGTTAATTACATTGTTTTCGACTTTTTATTGACTCTTACCTGACCTATATTTAAGTCCCAATTTGGGTGTCATTTCATCCGTAAGCAACAATGGCAGCAGCGTTGGCATCACCAGTAATGCAGCAGTCAACAGCATTGGTGTTGGCATGCTGGCACCTATTGTAAGTGGGGGTACGGTAATGTTGCCCAACTCGTCATCATCGTCCTCCTCATCATCATCCACCTCGTCTTCTCATACACATGTACAATTGATGGCTACCAGTAATGGAAACGCAGTAGCATCTTTAAATGGAATAACAGTAGCAGCTGGAGGAGGTGGTGCAGCAAGCGCATGTTCACAACAATTGTCACCTCAGGCACCACCAACATATGTAAATTTATAGATCCAAATAAATGAAAGCAGCAACGGAACAAACATCTGAAGACCCAGGAATCAATAAACTAAACAAATGATGACCAGTTTTAACATCTTAAAAATGCTTCAACATCCAAACCCGTAAATAACAATTCAAACAATTAAAATAAATGCATATCAGGGTTTACAAATTAGCTCTTGTTTGTGTATATATAACCTTAAAGGCCTATATACATTTACCTATTGCATGATTATTATTTTTTTTCTAGAGTTAATCAAGTTTTTTCTGACTTCAATTAAAAATGACCAATAAAAATAAAAAATTTCTTTCCATATATAACAATATGTAAATAATTTGCTTCTTGCCTTATCGAGTAGATCTAGCCAAGCTTTTCTGTTTCTCCGTTCGTCTTAGTGTCGATATATTTAACAACATCAGAGGATGAAAACTATTATGGGCTCCAGCCGGCATAGCAGAGGCAAAATATATAGAAAGTGATCAGTTACTGGTATAATCAAGTACTAACCTTGTTATTAAAGAATAAATAATTCAATACAATAAAATATTTTTTTTTTTTGCGCATTTAATAAAATAAGTTTTGTTAAACCCTGATATACGTTTTTAAACTGGACTTCATTGTTATTTGATTTATTTAATGTGTGAAATATACAAAATTATAGAATATTTTCTTTATTTTTTCCCTTGTTTTTATTAAGTTTACTTGTGTTGTTTCTGATGCATTTTTGTTTGCTTCTCATAGTTGCTTTCAACTCCTATTTCTCAATGTTGTAACAATTATAATATTTAATTGTCTTTAAGTTAAATTTTTGACTTACACCAGAAATAATGGGGTAAATAAATTCTTACTATGAATTTCCCCACGTAATCTGTAAACTGTATATTGTCCGACATGCACGACAGTCGTGACACATAATTTGAGGAATACAGATGGGCCTTTGGCAAAATAATGCGAGGGGAAAATTTCCTTCGAGTTTAATTTAGAGCACATGTTAAAAAAGTGCTGAACTGTTAATTGTTATTGTAAAAAGTGTTTGCAAATATGTTTTCCAAAACTGTAAAACTTCAATGTTTTCTTTCGAAATAATTTCAAGCAAACATATATACCCGTTACTCGTAGAGTAAAAGGGTATACTAGTTTCGTTGAAAAGTATGTAACAGGCAGAAGGAAGCGTTTCCGACCATATAAAGTATATATATTCTTGATCAGGATCAATAGCCGAGTCGATTTGGCCATGTCCGTCTGTCCGTCCGTCTGTCCGTCCGTCTGTCTGTCCGTATGAACGTCGAGATCTCAGGAACTACAAAATCTAGAAAGTTCAGATTAAGCATAAAGACTCCCGGGTCATAGACGCAGCGCAAGTTTGTCAAATCATGCTGCCACGCCCACTCTAACGCCCACAAACCACACAAAACTGCCACGCCCACACTTTTGAAAAAAGGTTTTAATATTTTTTAATTTTTGTATTGGTATTGTAAATTTCTATCGATTTGCCAAAAAACTTTTTGCCACGCCCACAAACCGGCCAAAGCTGCCACGTCCACACTTTTGAAAAATGTTTTAATATTTTTTCATTTTTGTATCAGTCTTGTAAATTTCTATCGATTTGCAAAAAAACTTTTTGCCACGCCCACTCAAACGGCCACAAACCGCCAAAAACTGTCAGTGTTGAAGACTCTCCTTCGCAGTGCACTAGCTGAGTAACGGGTATTAGATAGTCGGGGAACTCGACTATAGCGTTCTCTCTTGTTTTTTATCTTTAATGATGGTTAGTTTTTCTATCTAATAATCTAATGGTCAAACTTCTGATATTTTTTTAACCAATAGTACAATTTTTAAACCCGGTGGTCATAAATCGTTATTGTTCGTTTAAATTGACTTACATCCATTTTAAATAATTACTATAGTTAAAAAAAATTTTTTGTACTTTAATGTTCCTTCTTGTATTTAAAAACACTGTATACGTTTTTAATTTCTTTTTTACACCCCTGCAGATGGTATTATTGATTTAAATCAGAAGTTTGCAATAAAGGAAACATTTAATTAGTATCAGCAGCCGTGTCGATAAAGCCGTCCGTTGGTCCGTCCGTCCGTCTCTACTAATCTCTCAGTTTTAAAGCTATCGACATGAAACTCCCAAAAGTCGTTTTATTGCAGGTAATAGTCGGCCCGGTATGGATTAAATATCCCAAATGTAAACAAAAATGAACGTTTTTTGTATTTGAAATATTTCGGGTTTTTTATTTAATTTTATAAATATCGGTAGAATGTGATAAATTTAAATGAAAATAATAGAGAAGAATTCATAGTTTCGTCGCTTTTGATTTTAGATTCTTAACCTGGTTATATATAATCAACTAATATATTTAGGAAAATCAATAATTAACTTCATTAAAATAATCCTGCAAAGCCCGACGATCCTATCATATCCTAGCATATCCCCTACGTGGTAATATTTGTGAATTTTTGTAAGACATTCAATGGACATTAAATAATGTATACCACATTTTAATGAATTTATATGTCAGGATATTATTCCGATTATATTTGGTTTCCTTTTACCTTATGATAAACTAATAAGGATGTTTAATGACTACTTTGTAATTAGTCGAAACAGAACCTTAATAAAGATTAAATATTTTGAAAAAACAACTATTGATTGTCAAAAAAGTCAGTCAAACTTTTTGTTATCAGCTTATAAACCTATATAAAATATACTCATTTCAAAGACTGCGTGCCCTTTGTGCTCGTTAAAAAAAAAACCCAAAAAGGGAATAAAATGTATATTTTTGTTTACTTGTTGCCACAGTTCTTAGTCCATGGTACTTGGACAAAATACTTTTGAAAAACAAAGGAAGCATTTGGAAATGCATTTCTTTTTTTGCACATTGCACACTCTCCTGATGCGTATGCATTCTATTAGTTTAGTTATAAGTTAATTGATTACACGCTAGTTACAAAAATAACACTAGACGACTGACTTATTCATTAATACACCGTCTCTAATTTTTGCACACAAGTTTGCCACCTAAAATCGACTTTAAATAATCAAAACTTATTACTGAATAGTCAGATTCGAACATTTTTGAAAAAGTCAAAACCTACTTGCACAGCGTAGACTAATAAAATCTGTAGGCTTCATCTCTAACATTCATTTGAACTGACACAATTACGAACAGAGTAATTTGTGTACTGCTACTATGGTTACTAAAAGGGCATAGAACGCTTTCATAATATCAATGTAAATTTATTTTATTATCTATATATACATTCAGAAAATATTTAAAATAAAACAAAATGGCTCCAAAAGATAGTAGCAAAGTAACAGGAACTACAATTGCTAACATTTTGTTCTAGCGTATATGATTGGTGATTAAAAATTTATATTTTATATCTTGAAAATTATGTTATTAGACCTTTGATTATACAAAGTTTGAGGTCAAATATGTATATATTAATATTTAAATATATATGTATCGGATCAGATGACTGTTAATGAGTTGGGAACTCAAAATTTTATGTATGCTACTTATAACTTTATTGTAACTATACTCTTCTTTCTCGTCGGATTAGTAATAAGTAATTTAAAACCAAACACCGCACCCGACGCCACACTGTGGCGTTAACTGTGTTGGTGTCGCGGAAGAGCGTCGGCCAAGAAACTTCCTGACTCGCGAGGCGGTAATAAAGAAGAGAAGTTTTAACTGGAAGCAAAACAATATAGGCATGCTGTTTTTAAGACAAAATTGTTGATCTGTTCTGTAATTCTTGAGGCTGAAATCATTGCTGCATGAATATTTAAATATTTGTATACTGAATGCGAATACTTGGCACTGTTTGTTGATTATATATAAACATAATTTTTATATTTAACTTACATTTTTTTCATTTTCGTTTTCACATAGGCGCAAAAAAAAATGTATTCGTTATATGGAATCCCTGAACGACAATGGTCCCGCCGAGGACGGGAGTGTTTTTGATGAACACGGTAGTGATGACGACGAAGATGACTTCGATGATGAAAAACTGGAAGGAAGTTGTGGAAGCGCCGACGAAACCAATAAAATAGAAGATGACGACTCAGAATCCCTAAATCAATCTATGCCCAGCCCTGGGTGTCTTAGTGGATTGTCCAGTTTACAGAGCCCATCGACAACAATGAGCTTGGCAAGCCCACTTAACATGAATGCCAATTCGACAAGCAATGTTGTATTTCCTGCTACTTCTAATGCGCTTTTAATCGTCAGCTCAGACCAGCCAACTGCACAGCAACGGTCCACATTGGTGTCAAATTCGGGATCGAGTAGTGGCTCAACCAGTAGCATAAGTACAACCCCAAATACGTCAAGTACAGTTTCGCCAGTTACGTGTACGACCGGCCCGTGTCTAGGTTCCTCTCAGGAACGAGCCATGATGCTTGGAAATCGTTTTAGTCACTTGGGAATGGGGTTAAGTCCTCTAGTAGTTAGCACTAGCACCAGTAAATCTGAACCATTTTTTAAGCCTCATCCCACAATTTGCAATAATCCTATCTTTTCATTGCCATCAATTGGTAACTGTAGTTTAAATAATTCTATAATGCCAAACACATCCCGAAACCCTATTGGTGCTAACCCACGAGATATTAATAATCCCCTTAGCATCAATCAGTTGACTAAAAGACGTGAATATCAAAATGTTGAAATGATTGAAGCTAGTGAGTCAAAGACTATAGTTGCCCATGCTGCTACATCCATTATTCAACATGTAGCAGTGCACGGCTACCACGCAAATCACTCGCTTTTAAATAGCAGCTTAAACCAACATTTTCATCACCAATTAAATAACCGTACGGAAAAACCCAATAGAAGTGAGCAGAAAATGCTGTCCGTAAGTAGTCATTCTGTAAATAGCAGTGAATGCCATAAAGAATCTGATTCGCAGGCAATTGCATCTAGCAAGACTCCTAATGCTGGCTCTTCCGATAACGGCGTTATTAGCGTTTCATAACGGATTGCAGTGGATTTGTAGAATTGATTCATAAAATTTTATTGTTTATGTGTGAGAAAATAATTAATATTAAAACATACGTGCAATAATTATTATTCTCGAGAGCCAAAAGCCATCTTATGAAACAGGAGGCCATCAAAACTAGTGCCACGAATTACATCGCAATATTTGGTTTTTGTTTTTTTAATAAAAAACATCACAACAAAGTACACTGAGTCATATAATTTGTGCACAAAAATATTTAGAAACGACTCCAAAAGAAGCCACCCTTAGATATTTCTATAAAGAAACATGAGTCAAATCTCAAGTTAGGCCGTGCCAAATAGAATAAACAGACAATACGCATTAGGTTACATAAACACTTGTATTGCATTTGACACCACATCAAATAGTACTTTCATCTAGGGGTATAGACTTCAAAGCTCTATGGCTATATCAATAAAACAATTTTGTATACTTCTTTTTATTTTGCTTTAAATTTTGTTATAATTAACTTTTTCTTTTACTTTTCATGTTGTGAATATAAATAGTTCCTGCATTAAAACTCTGAGAAGACCAGATTTCGACGATTAACAAATCACTTAGTCTCTTTTAGTCGGTAATTTGATGATTTGTCATTTATTGACTGTTTTATTAAAGAACGCAGCATTTTTTAACGTCTAAAATCATAACGCCACCCTTCTCCCCCCTAGCGTGAGTCTAGCCTCAGGATTTAAATAAAATGTATCATATATATTTTGACATTTTAATATTTTGAAACATTTATATTATGTATAGAATGCTAAGACAATGAGTGATTAAATTATCCTTAATATGGCTACTAATAAACTAAAATTATATTGTTAGATTCGGGGAGATAAAGACCACAAAATGTTACCCTGTCTAAAGAGTCCGTGGGCGGTATAAAATGTGGTAGGATGACCCGGACACGCCGCCATTTGCATTAAAACTATAAATTGAACCTTGCTTGTAATAATAACTAAATAAAACGGTAAAATGTAACATTTTCAAAGTATATGATTTCACTTTTAGATGAATGATGTTAGATAAATCAACATATAGCATGACGAAAAAGTCGGTTCAGTTCTGGTCTTATGTTTATTTAATTTGAAAGGAACACATAAATTGCACAAAATAATACTAGCAGTTTGTTTAAAATATTCTACCGTAAAATAATTTTTTAATATCCCACAACATTTAAGGTAAATATTTAATCAGATGGTTATAAAACATAACTATACCAAACGAAATGATAAAATATGGTTTTAAATAGATACATTCTAAAATACCTTTGCAAGTAGCAAGTTCGATACCGTTTTCTTTGGTTAACGGCAGACAACAATTTATTATTTATTTTAACAGTTTAGGCTTTATAAGCCAAATATAGTGACTGCTTACATACAAGGCAATTCATTTATATTTAATTTGAATTCATCCTTGATTAATTACAAAAATGTAATAAAATATATTTTATTATTTTAAATTAAACGTTACATAATATATGTGTACAATATATATAACAATCTAAATGTAAATATGTATTTTCTTGCATAGAACGTACTGATAATCTATACGAATTTATTGACCATAAGACCTGATAGCCTTTATTCCGTGTAAAAATTAAACTTCTAATGAAAAACCACATCTAAAATTTAAAAAATAGTTATCTAGTATTTTAACAGTAAGTTTGGTCTGAGCATCCATATAATTGCAGTTTTATACTAGTCTTCATTCAGTTATTACACATTTAATTATTTAATGTACAAATGTAGTTTAAACCTCAATATTGGGCTTGTCGTACACGGTTAAACATTTCACTAATATATAAAATGTTTTTAATGTGTTAGTTATTTTAAATTTTTTAGGTTTTATTATTAAAAATCTTCAAAACACTTGGATGTTAGTTTATATATGTACTCTGTACTTAAAATACATATCTTGTTTTCCCGGACGACAATCCTATTGATCCTATAATACTAGAGCCTTATGTAAATCCATCGCATACAAAACATATTTCACAAAAACATTTAAAGAAAAGTATAATATGCTCAAACTATAGGTTCTTAATTATTATACTCTCTACTCGTAGAGTAATAGGGTATACTAGATTCGTTGAATAATATGTAACAGTAGAAGAAAGTGTTAGCATGGAGATTATAGTGACACCTAATCTAACGCCCACAAACCGCGCAAAGCTTCCAAATTTGACTTGCCAGTTTCTGTATATATATAAAAAATATTTTGGCCATACCCACACTTCTATATATTAACAGTACAACATTTTTAAAAAAATATTTTTTAATTATATTATTTGTCTTGCCCATTTCAATAGAATTGTCAACCAAATGTTGAAATATTTTTCTGACACCCTGAGCTGATTGCTGGGTATCTGGTAGTGGACTGACTAAACTGATTAACGGGTATGTGGTAGTGGGGGAAATCTCGTTATCTCTTGTATTTTAAATAAGGCTAATTAGGTAAGACCGAAAATATAGAACAAATGGTAAACAACATTTTATCTTAGAAATATTATAATTTTTAAATGCTGAGTACTCAATACTCTAAAGTAAAGACATAAATGAGAGCTTTTATAGACTTTAATAACCTTTCTTTATTTAAGTTATTAACAGTATTGTTAAATTTTCTTGCAAATATATAAGGAAAATATTTAATAACTCTATATAGAGCTTCATTGACTAAAAAATTCCTTTATTTTTGTTTTTTAAGTTTTCCTTATATATTTGATTATTACGCAGAAAATGTATTTATATTTTCCTTTATTGCCTTTTCTTCTGCCTACGTAAATACATGATACGTCTATTATAGTTTATAATTTCTTATAATACAATATTTTAAATTCTTAAAGTTAAAAAAGATTTAAAAAACGTTTAAAATTGTCTTATGCCTTCATGTTTTGAAAATAGAGGAAACAAATTAAAAAGTTGCCTTTATTTTTTTTTTATCATCATCATCTACAATAATTTTATAAAAAGTCTTGAAAAAGTTTTTTATAACTAAAAAACACATGAAGATTTGCTTTAAACGTGGTTTACCGGCGTTTACAATTTTATTTGATTTAGACAATTTGTTAGTTCATATATAAATTAACTAGTTTTATAATGCAAAAAAAAATAAAAATTGATATGTTGGTGTTGATAAATGAGATCATTAGTAATTTAAAAATTAGCATTCGCATAACCGTTATTGTCTGTCCGTTCGCATGAACGTCGAGATCTTGCAAAGAGCTAAGAGCTTGCAAATTGAGATTTGTGCGCTGCACAAAATTATTTCGGAATGTTGTTACGCCCACAAACCTCCCAAAGCTGACACACTTTTGAAAAATATTTTGTTTTGTTATTTATTTTGCCAGTTTCTATTGGAAAACTAAAAACATGGTGATCACACCCCTTCTAAAGCCCATAAGCCGCTCAAAACATTCAAGCCAATATTAAATTTTTATTTTTTTAATTATATTATTTTTATACCCGTTACTCGTAGAGTAAAAGGGTAATACTAGATTCGTTGAAAAGTATGTAACAGGCAGAATGAAGCGTTTCCGACCATATAAAGTATATATTTTCTTGATCAGGATCAATAGCCAAGTCGATTTAGCCATGTCCGTCTGTCCGTCCGTCTGTCCGTCCGTATGAACGTCGAGATCTCAGGAACTACAAAAGCTAGAAAGTTGAGATTAGGCATACAGACTCCAGGGACATAGACGCAGCGCAAGTTTGTCGATTCATGTTGCCACGCCCACTCTAACGCCCACAAACCGCCCAAAACTGTCACGTCCACACTTTTGAAAAATGTTTCGATATTTTTTCATTTTTGTATTAGTCTTGTAAATTTCTAACGATTTGCCAAAAAACTTTTTGCAACGCCCTCTCTAACGCCCACAAACCGCCCAAAGCTGCCACGCCCACACTTTTGAAAAATGTTTTGATATTTTTTCATTTTTGTATTGGTCTTGTAAATTTCTATCGATTTCCAAAATTTCCAAAAAACTTTTTGCCACGCCCAATCTAACGCCCACAAAACCGCCAAAAACTGTATGTGCTGAAGACTCTCCTTCGCACTTCGAATAGCTGAGTAACGGGTATCAGATAGTCGGGGAACTCGACTATAGCGTTCTCTCTTGTTTTTTGTCAATTTTTATCGGTTTCAATTGCCGAGTCGATCTGGCCATGTCCGTCTGTCCGTCCGTCTGTCTGTCCGTATAAACGTCGAGATCTCAGGAACTACAAAAGCTACAAAGTTGAGATTAAGCATACAGACTCCAGAGACATAGATGCAGCGCAAGTTTGTCGATTCATGTTGCCACGCCCACTCAAACGTCCACAAACCACCCAAAACTGCCACGTCCAAACTTTTGAAAAATCTTTTGATATTTTTTCATTTTTGTATTGGTCTTGTAAATTTCTATCGATTTCCAAAATTTCCAAAAAACTTTTTGCCACGCCCACTCTAACGCCTACAAACTGTCAAAAACTGTCAGTGTTGAAGACTCTCCTTCGCACTTCCACTAGCTTAGTAACGGGTATCAGATAGTCGGGGAACTCGACTATAGCGTTCTCTCTTGTTTTTTATTTAAATATGATATTACCGACAATTTATTATATTTCAACCTAATTGAACAATTTATAGTTTACGATATTTTTATTTCTTTTTAGATTTTTCGCTTTTTAAAATATTCTTAACAGAATAAAGTTTTGACCCCACATATGCATGTACTTTATTATGTGATCATAATTCCCATTACCATTCCCATATATACTTTGCAATCAGAAATGTTTATCTTACGTTATCCCCGACACTGTTTTGGACGCAGAAAGTGTACAGAAAACTTTTATGAAAAAAAAATTTATTTTAGCTAAAAAAAAGTATTGGCAATTTTTTAAAAATCGTTTAAAAATGCTACATTTGTATTCATGTTTATTGGTATAATCCTTCGACCCCAAAACTGCCAACGTAGAAATTACTACAAATATTTACTACGATTATACGAACAAATAAATAATAAATGAAATTATATATTTTATTTCGATATTACGAAATTTCATAAAGTAGAACAAGATGTTTTCAGTAAAATTATTAATTTGAGTAGTGTTTTCATTTAAACAAAATTTGTTGCAGTAAAAATTGTCCTAATTTAATTTTTTCCTTTATCTCCCACTGTTGGAAATTTACAAAAATATATTATAATTCGGTATTTGTATGGTCCCAACAAATATGTTTGGTGGTATAGAAAACGATCGCTGTTATTGTATTATAAACAATCTGCTATAAAATGAAACCCCAATAAAATTAAAATTATGGAATCGAAAAAATATTTGTTAAATTAATAAAGATCATCGGACATTACATTAACATCAAGACCAGAAATTCAACAAATATACTGCTGTGATAAATCTAATTGATGATTTATATAAGGCTCTAGTCGCATATTTACATAAGATTATAGGATTACATATATAATTATGTGTAAATATATATATTTATTATATACATACATATACATGCATATACATTATATATATATATACATAGGTATAGTGCACAATCGTAAACACATATTAATTCATTAAGAATCTGTGTTACAGTAGTTTGGTGGTCCTGATTATATAAACAAACTAACAAAACAATGTATTAATTATTTAATCAGAACCATGTATAAATAAGGCCATTGCCAATTTAAAAGACTGTTCAACACATATTATATATGTTTACTCCGAAAATTTGTCAATACATAAATAGCTATACAAAGCTTTAGTGTTTAGGTTAAGTACAAATGTGTAATGTATGTATGTATGAAAATTGAAAGCATAAGTTTTATTATATTATATTGATGAAAAAAAGTGTTGTTTTCTTTCGTGCTTCCCCTGTGTTTGTAAAATTATGTTTATTATTCAAACGATTTCGTAATTTTATTTGTTTTATTACAAAATGTCTAGTTTTATGATGTTAACTTATCTTTTTTTATGAATCTTTGAATGAACACGAGTAATACACTATAATAATAGTACCCCATTAAATCAATAAAGTGGACCCACAACGAATATTTGAACTTATTTGTATATTCGTAAAATATACTTTCTGGGAGATATAAATTCCTTTCATAGTTGAAAAAATATACCTTTTGTTGCTTTTATGAATGGAGTTATTCTAAAAAAATTAATATTTTTATCATAATTATCGTTTCTAATACCGCAATATTCATTATTATTTATCGACCGACTGATGGATTCTTAGGATAAGACAAGGTCTAGATAGTAGAAAGGGTTAACAATGTTGTAGTAAACCTATACAGATATACAAATTTCTAAAATTAAGATAATGGTAATCACAAATAAATGCAATAGAATGTATACATCTAGGTAATAACTAATGTACGAAATATTAAAATAATGCAAACATACTGAAAAATAAAAAAATAATGTTGAAACCATGAAACTTGTATGTACCAAAAGAATTCTTAAGTTAGGTATACCGTCAAGTCTCATTTAATCAAAATAAGGGAAATGTTAATGAATATATGACGCAACAGGGATGCGTTTTGTCGCGAAAGTCTAAATCCTGAAAAACCAAAAAATATCCGAAACAATTTTTACACCAAAAATATGGTTATACTATAATATAAGGGACTGCAAAGCATAAGACCGCACATGCTAAAGTCAATATACTCGTATGCAGATTAGAAATCACAAACGTGGAAATCACCGTCAATCCGCCATATATAAAAAATAGACGCCATATAGGCAGCAGTAAAGAACAAGGAAGATATTAGAGTTAGTTTCTATCGCTATTAGAGCGGCAGAGAGTCAGAATTTGAGATACTAGGTTTATTCTAGTTTTATATCCAGAACGGAACTAATAGTTAGACCTACAGTGATTTAAAACTAGCTTAACGTAATTTCTAGTTAATCTACTTGGTACAGACTAGCCGACTAACCAAGTCGGTACGATCAACTTTACCAAGAATAAGATCAGAAATGAGGACTACTTCAAGCATCGTTCTACGGTTGGCTAGCTACGTTATTTAACATAAATCTACTAAAATAAAGAGTTAATAACATATTCAGTGCGATCCGCGTGAACTGCATACACCAGACAAGAGAGAACGCGATAGTCGAGTTCCCCGACCAAAGACATTAGAATAACAAGATGCGTAACGCCATACGATTTTTTTGCACACGATTTTTTCGTCGTGGCTTTTCAAGTGGCTCCAGGCTCTCTCGAAATTTTATTCAAAAGCCAGAGAGCGGAGAGCTCTAGAGCCAGCAGCTCTCTTGTACGCATACAGCGACAGCTGACCACTGTATTGGTGCACACGTATGCACATGCATTGTAAAAATGACAAAATATGCCCTTCATTTTAGAAGTTCTTAAACTTAAATCTATATTATTTTTTATAAATTGCCACCACTTAAAAACTCTAGTTTTGCATTGCCTTAACAAAACAATTATTTAAATTCAACATAGAAATAATAATAGCACAATCTATGTACCTAATAATGCATAATAATTTTCAAATATGATTTTATATTAGAATAGTTTTCATTAGAGTATTCAGCGTGCGACGTGTAAAAAATATAAGACGTCAATGATTCTTCGGTGCTTATGTCCGCACTTCGTGCATCAATGAAATCAATTTTGCAATAAAGAGTTCCATATTTTTATTTATTTTATAAATAATATTTTAGTTTATAAATTATTTTTATGAAATATTTTAAATGTAATTTCTTTTTGTTTGTTGTTCTTTGTTTTAAATTACAGTAGTTTTAATAATTTACTTTGTATACGTTTTAATTATTTACTATAGTTATTTAGTCAAATTACTAGTATAAAAATTACCAATTTTCAGTATTTAAAATGCAAATAAGATTCACTTAAATTATTTTTTTATATTTTATTTTGATATTTTTAAAAAAGCGCGCAATTAATCAAATTTGTTTCTTAGATCAAAATTGATTTCGCCCTAAAATCGTCTTCTAGCATAAGCACGCACACATGCACACGATCTCCTTTATTGTTTTTACTCATACAAGCAAGACAATTCTATTTTTAGATTTTAACGCTCTCGATTTTAGGCGAGCGAAAAGAGAACAATTTTGGTCGTCACCAAAAAAGTGGCTGCATAGTGCAAAACCAATGTATGGTCGTTACGCATCTTGTTATTATAATGTCTTTGCTTTTACTCTACGAGTAACGGGTATAAAAATCATATGGACTAGCGAAATTAATAAGGTTTTAGTCATGTAAGGATCATCACATTTATTTAACCACCTTATTATAAAGCCAAGTACATCCCCTTATTGGCAATGGGCCAGATATGATCGAAAAAATTGTTTTGGGTCCAGAAGAACACCAAGATCGTCAACCCGTTTTAGTCTGACAAAAGAGCAAACTGGAAGAATAGATATTAGGTTATTCGATGCTACCGTCGTATTTTCAGAAAATAACATAGCACGGAAATAAGTGATATTACGCTTGGGATCCTGCGCGAACTGTATTTTACAACGGTTTAAATAGTTTAAATAGTCTGCATTAAGCAGACTATTTTTTAATATACATATATCTACAAGAGACAGACTGCGAAACCGTATCTCTAAATTTCTTAATGTCTGGACCTCACATTTCTTAGGAACGTCAACTGTTTATTAAACCAATTAGGTTTTCTAGAGATAGACGGGTTAGTAAAACGTAACAAAACAAAATCTTAAACAATTTTATTGCTATTTAAAAAATATTTATGACATCCGTTAGTAAAGGATGTACCAATTTAAGCCAAATATGAAATTATTTTTTTTACATCATGTATATAGTGAAGAATAAGAAACCCCCATACTGTCAGTATGAATACCATTCTACTCTACAATATCTGGATTGTCTTGTTTTGGTGCGGTATAGCGGGAAAAAGCCACTTTCATCATCCGGTTTCTATTATTTGCACAAGTGTATCGTGCTCTCGACTTGTGTAG
The DNA here is from genome assembly GCF_016746245.2 of Drosophila santomea. Taxonomy (NCBI): domain Eukaryota; kingdom Metazoa; phylum Arthropoda; class Insecta; order Diptera; family Drosophilidae; genus Drosophila; species Drosophila santomea. Next base: position 100,501 of record NC_053020.2, read on the forward strand.
GGGTATATAGACCTGTACATTGACACAATCGAGTGGAACTATATGCAACAATTCACGCCCGGCACTAGAAGTGCAAGGTTAACTTATTTCACACCAAGTTGCGTTACGGACATAGTGCATCCAGTACATAGTTGCGCCTCAACACAAAATTGTGCTCATACTGCCAGCTGGGTCCTACAGGATAGTTTCTCCAAGCCCGTTGTGCGGATGGACACCGCGCACACTGCCAAATCCTCCAGAGTTTGAGGGTCACCAATGTGTGTTCGCGGAGACCGATACGGCGTATATTTGTACAAATCTAGAGAAAACCCAAACAATGTCTTAAGAGGGGTGACTCCCTTAAGTCACTGCTCATCCACCAAACCACAGTTAAGGGTTAAGTTTCCGATGCGAGCGGCCAAAGCAGTTGATGCGTAGCTGGAGGGAAATAATACGAGCGCATTGGACAAGGCCAGACACTCCGCTAGACTAGGATACTACGGCACGGAGAGATTCAGGAAATGAGCAGGCTGCGCAGATATTAATAAGATGTTTCATTAGGTACAACCCGAGGGCGAGATGACGCCCAGAGATTATGAAATGTCGCTCCGAGCATTTTGTTGTAAACACTTTACAGATTACAGACCCTGTCGTTCAACGCGCTTCTCATACGGGTAACAGAAATTTATACTATTGCTGGTCTGGTTTGTGCTAGTTTTCTTCCAGCCCGGAACATTGCCATGAACAACCAATTGTCTAATAAGTATTTTTAGTGGACTGGTATTAAGGAGAAGTTACTGGACATGTTTTGTCAGCCGTTCACAACAAGGGGGAATTCCTGAACCTTTTACTGTACCATTGCTGAACTGTTACCCGACAGACCTGGCGGCTAGAGATGAGCTACTTGAGGTAGTTCCGGTGTCACTGCTTTTGTTCAGGACGCTTGCTAGAGACCACTGTGTGGGTCCCAAGGTTTCTCCAACGGTGCCATCGACGGAGATATGCGTGGATCGCGCTTTTTACTTTTCTAACCACCACGACTATCCACTTGGATATGGTTAATCATTTGTCGTTCCTTAATCATTGAAATGAGAAATTTTATAAGCCGCCATGGATCGGCTGCAGCAACTAGAACATTTTTAGGAACCAGCTGTGAAAGCCAAAGGTTCGATGAAAGGACCACCTTCCTGAGAATCAGAGGTGGGGAAGCCTTCTTATCGAAGCCAAGATATGGTGAAGCAGAAGGATCCGCTGACGCCGTCGTCATATAAGAATTTGGTACGTTACATTGGACTTATTAACTTTTCGACTTTGGGAACTCTCAACGGAGCAATTTACAACACTTGAGAAATGCTACTATCCAAAATAGCCGATCCAATACAAAATTTTACGGACAAATTTTAATTATTACAAACGCCATAGAATTATTATATAAATACCTTCGACTGGTAAAAACACGAAAATGCTATTCAGGAAGACATATCTTATACATTTATTGGAAGAAACATAGATTTATCTTATTAATTATTTGAATAAAAATGACCAAGACAGCTGGTTTGTCCATATTGTTTTGGAACACTATCTCGTCGGAAACTTAGTAGCTTTGCCCAACAGTATTCTGCTTTATGCTTACATATATTTGTATTTGCTTAAACGTAAGCTCCATTATTTACTCCATATATTACTCAAGGCACAATCATGCCATTCAGGTGCTTTGTGTAAAAACAAGAGAGAACGCTATAGTCGAGTTCCAGACTATCTGATACCCGTTACTTAGGTAGTGGAAGTGCGAAGGAGAGTCTTTTACACTGACAGTTTTCGGCGGTTTGTGGGCGTGGCATAAAGTTTTTTGGCAAATCGATAGAAATTTACAAGACCAATACAAAAATGAATATCAAATTATTTTCAAAAGTGTGGGCGTGGCAGTATTGGGCGGTTTGTGGGCGTTAGAGTGGGCGTGGCAACATGAATAGACAACTTTCTAGCTTTTGTAGTTCCTGAGATCTCGACGTTCATACGGACGGACAGACGGATATGGCCAGATCGACTTGGCAATTGATCCTAATCAAGAATATATATTTTAAATGGTCGGAAACGCTTCCTGTCTAATAAGTTACATACTTCCTGTTACATACTTTTCAACGAATCTAGTATACCCTTTAAGTCTACGAGTAACGGGTATAACAAACGGAATTTTTATAAAACGTCTCTAGCAGATAAGTAAAATTTAGTTCACTGAAAGGGAAATCCGATCACTGCACATTGGGCCAGCGAGCCGATTTTTCGACGAAAATTAAAGTTTTAAAGCTAGGTTCTTGAAATTTCGTACATATGATAGTGTCGATGCATATAAAATGCATATACATATACATATAAAATTTCAGACCGATCTGACCACGCCTTCCCTAGCCGCCCATATGAGATAGGTTTCCTCTTATTCTTAAATTCACTCGTTAAATTCAGCAAATGTTTTAAATTAATTTTTTTATCACAACTTTAATATTAATAACTAAAAAATAACAATGCATTCAAAATGACTATAAATAAGTATTTTACATGTAAAAATGTTCATAAAAGTCGTGTTCTACATCAAGATCTATTGAAAACGAATATTCAGAGTCAGAATCTGAATCACTATTACTATTGTTAGCATCAAAATCGGGAACATTGTTATTATTGTTCATGTCAACAAAATTTAGCAAGTTTGGTAATTTCAAAAGTTTAATTACGTCTGCTGGTAGGGGTAGTTTATTTTGCTGGCCCAATCTTTTTGTTAGATAGATGCTCGACACAAGAGGATCTGAGGAATCCATTGCTCTGTGGAAAACGTCTGCCATGTTGTTCTGCCGTGTACTCTTTCGAGCATGTAAGCTCCTGTCACTCTTATAGTATTTGTTGCGAGCCTCTGAGGAAAGTTTGATGCTTCTATTATTTGGTAGCCGTGCATTAACACTTTATGGACCGTTGCCGATATTGGAAACCATGGATACAAGGACTTCTATTGAGTTATGGTTTTCTGGTAATATTTTTTAAATTGTGTTGGATCAATTGGTAGGTCACAAGAAATAGCAATTAAAATATTGCTCAAATATGCAATTAGGAATTCATCAAGACCTAAAATTTCAGCTAGTAGCTTAGGTGCGCGTCCAACTCGTCTTGATGTAGACGGCTTTGGATTTTAAGCAGTTGCTCATAGGCGAACTCAACCACAGCTGTTATATACAGGATTATACACATCGGAGCAAAAAGGAGCAAAAAAGATTTTTAAAATTAGTTTATATACACTTTGCACTATAATGACACATAATTACTTTTTGGCACAAATTGGCACAAAATTAGTTATAGACGGGTTAGCAGGTTAGCTTTTTTCTACTTTTGGACAACACAAATAAAAGCACACAAAAAACACATTAACAAACATGAACGAAATTTTTTTAAAACAAATATTCCTACATGCCTTTTCCATAATTTTTGTGAAAATTGGTTAAACCACAAAAATTTTGGCACGCTCGCAAGTCAACCAAATTTTTCCTGCGCTTTTTAGTTTCGCAGCTGACTTAGAAGGGCTGCCAAAATTTCAGAGATGCATCAAAACAACTAAAATCTTTTGATTAATTTTAGATGAAGTATATTCAAATTTTATTATTAAAACAGGATTACTTTCTATGAAAAATTTGAATTTTCGTCAAAAAATCGGCTCGCTTGGCCCTATGTGCACTGTTGAAAATGTAAAATATAGTAACGAATAGAAATATTTTAAAATATTCTTTTGCGGTTTTAATTTTGTATATGAAATTCGCTAACCCCCAACACTACCGCGGAACAATACTTGATCTACCGAGGAACCTTAAAAATCCACCCACGGCAGCCAGCTGTTTTAATTGGGAACAACGAAAACTTTTAGTTAATGTGCAGAATACAATACACAACATATATTTAAGAAAAGTTCCATAAAAGTTATAAATTTGACTACCCCTAAAACTATCTTAAAACAATTTCCACAAAACTGGGGCATTACTATTTATCGACAAAATTAGAAAATCTGTTGACTTCCAATATCCTACGAAACTATGAAAACAACAACTGGAACTTCCCCCTCTTTGCTCTATGTGCATTACTAAATGAAATTTAAAACTTTAAATGACTTAACAATTTATTTAATAGGTATTAGTTTTTAACCCTAGATTTTAACACGGTTAATATAGTTTTATTAAAAATTTCAATGTGAATATAAAGTCTAATACACTGGACCAACATTTTTGATAGTCAAACAAAAAGAATATAATCGTATATTTAAAAACAAAGTATAAGGTTGACTTTAGTGTAGATTAATTGAATTAGAGACTATTTCGAATAAGGATTATTCATTCATTTGTCAGGTATATCCATATTTCTCTAAAATAAAATAATATTAATTTTAATAAGACTTAATGTTGTCATACCCTTTTATTACCTGGTTTTGAAATTTGTTTCTCCTCGTTCTCAAGTGTTTAGGTTTGCATAAGTATTTTTCAGTTTAGGTTAAGATTAATTGGTTTTTACTCCTTGTGACACCTGCGTTGTAGTATAATATATATTTTAAACATAATTTGCCTTTACTTCTTTATTATCGCCTCTGTATTTAAAAATAAACTTACCGTCTTCCTTCGAGAAGGATCTGGCTAAGGACCTGTAGGCTGCTTGAATTGCTGTTCATAATCGGCTAGGTTTTCAGTCCTGGCAGTGGGCGAACGCTGTTCCGGGTTATCAGTGCCAAACTGTGCATTATTAATGATTTTCTCCACTATATCTGCGCGGCCAATTTTATAAAGCCCATCAGCTAGTACATTTCTCGTGAAAATGCCACCATGTTCTAGCCATAGCTTTAACATTACCATGCTCTGCTTTACGCTGTCGTCTAATGACGAATCAGTTTTAATACGCTCGATATCGGACTCGGAAACACCCAATACATTGGCTAGCAGAGGCCAGTCACTTCCTAAATGGCTACCTATATCGCCTAATATTACATCAGCCCTATGAATCAGTTCGATGTCACTAGACATTATACCAGATTTAGCAATATCAATTCCTTTAAAATGTTGTTCTTTTACACCAAATCTAATATCTTCGTTTGGATTTAATTTTCCATGCACTTTTAAACAATCGTTTAGACTATACAGGTTATCCCTTTCAAGATGCTTTGATATAGTTTTAAAATCCACTGATACATTCAGACTACAAAGCGACTTAAGTGGCATTTCATCCGGACCTGCCATCGGGTCGGTCATAAAGCAGATGCGACCTTGTGGAAATTCTTGATCTTTAATGTGAGCACTAAATGAAAGCCGGTTTTCGCAAAAAGCTTGAAACTTGGTATACAGCTGGTCGCCGGTTTTTAAAATGGGGACAATGTTACCAGCAAATTCAAGATATATAGTTTGATCCTGCAATACTTCGATATCCCTGCTTTTTGCAACTTCTGTAAAATATTCTTGTTGCTCAAGGGTCTTATCCTCTTTATCATCCGTCATGCAAAATACTGAAAATTTTGCTTCCGTTTTAGAAGTTCGTTTTGCAAATATTACAAACTTGACAAGAAAAGGAACTTTGGCCAAATGACTATAAAGTTCTGTGGCCATTCTTCCTGCGTCTACGATATTACGGCAATCCATTAACCAAAAACGGGCAGAAACTGTGGTGGTAAATGTTATACTGTCTTTAACAAATGACAGCGGTGTTGATCCAGTAACATCCTCCCAAGTTGCTCGAGTTTGACCACCAGTAATGGAACACAAAAGTCGAAGAGTAGGCGAACTTGAATTTCCATTTCCATAACATGCATTAACCATACTATTGGTACAGGCTTTTGGAGCTGGAATGCTTAACGTAATAGCTTTGTGAAATTTTCGTCTGCGTGGCTCCACAGTGACTACGGGTGAGACAGCAACCCCTTGACCGAGCAGCTTAGAACATTCGGCCAAGTCTACTGGCTGTGCCTGAAGACCGACTCGAATTTTTTTAGTTAACGCATGAGGCGGAAATATAGCTTTGACCTGGGGCACTGCTGTAGAGAAAACGGTTCCACCATCAGGTCCAATAACGTGCACCTCCTGACGAATTCGCGATACAACGGCAAAAAAATGTGGAACATTTTGAGTAACAATCTGAACGATGCGATCCGAATGAAATTCTTCGGTTTGATTTAAGTCTATGGTGTTTTTATATGAGCTATGCTCACGCCAACTTTCTCCATTGTCGGACCGCAGTATAATAATTTCTCGCTCGTTTTTTCTTATGGTGCCATAGTGTGGAACTTCTAAAGTTATTGGACTTCAAGACAAATTAATAAATTAATAAGTTTGGTAAAAGATCTTTCTAATTTTTACCTTAAAAACACTCCATCAACAGGTGACATTTCCAAAATGCGACTTACGAGTGCTTCACCCTCCATTAAAGGTGGAGGGTTGACTACCCTTTGCGGCTTAACATAACGACAAGTAATTCGGGTTGGTTCAGCGCAGGCCTTTGGAGGAACGATAATGCGCACACCACTGTGCCGATATCCGCGCATGGATCCACCACGTGCATCTACCAAGAACGATACTAGAAACCTAATCAAAGAAAATCATTTTTTGTGATTATCCCTAAAACTGCCATGTTTAAGCTTACCCTAAATGAACTTGGGATCGGACAATAACGACGTTATCGGGTTTATGTCCCATTTCTGATGAATTATTACATTTAACGTCATTGGGTAGTATTTCTTGAATGAATAAAATAGAAGTTTTCAATTATACAAAATTTTATTGATATGTAAAACAAGAATTAACACTGTTGATGTTACATTACATTACGAACATAAACATATATTTAATTATTTATCTGACAATGACATTATTATAAACCATGTTTATAGAGGAAACAACTTTACTTTACCGCTCTAGAGAAGCTGCTAATAACTGTGTTGACCAAATATTTTTCACAGCGGTCATAAGCCGTTCAAAACTGTCACTCCCTCACTTATAAACATTGTGTTGATTTTTTTTTATCATTTTATTACTTAGCGATATACAAAAAAACAAAATTCGCTCCGCCACCAAAAGACCCGAACTGCTACCCAACAGTCTTCAAAATGGTAAAGACTACAATGTTCTATCTAGTTATCTATAACTTCTTCATTCGACTATAATGTTCCTCATTTCCTAAAGCTCATTATTGAAATAAATTTAGTTTTATGTACGAAAACCCACAATTTTTGCCATCTTTTATATTTACAATTGCTGGTTTTGAAGCCAGGAGAAGGCAGAAATAGGAGGGCTTGAGAAAACCTAGAGTTGCCACCTTTATACAGTTTTAATTCCGATTTTCGAAATTACTTTTTTACTGCACTAAATTACTGCATTAAATAGTATTATTTACATTATGTCAACCTTTGCGATAGCTTTTGTCGACGTACTTACCCCCCTGCCAATCGATAATTGTTGTTGCCGACGGCAACATTTTGTTTGTCAAATATAAGGTGGGGTCAGAAATAAATAGATATACATAAATAGAATAATTTACCTTTCTCAATTAGTACTGGAACGTCAGTTAGATCGTGGTCAGTGTTTGTAGTATCGAAGTTTTTTTGATCCTGGCCGTAATTGGCTTTTAAATCATCAGTTGCCATGTATTTGTAATGATTATGGTCCAAAAGATCATCACCAGTTTCGTCATCGGAATCGGAAAGTAAAGTTTCATGCATAACCTCTGGAGCCATTACCTTGAATTTCTCTTCAATCGCACCAATATTTGAATTAATAACGGATGTTGAAGTAACAATTTTAAGGGATTCCATTACAGTTACGTATCCCATGTTACTTGCAATGTTTAGAGCAGTGTTCCCGTCCTAAATTAAGGAAAATTAATTAATTAATAATGAAATAACGTAATAATATGATAGATACAAATATAATATATATATAACACATATATGTATATGATATATTATTAAATACCTCACTAGTTATCTTGTAATGGAATTTCGGAGAATCATACAACATTCGACCTATGTGGTCTTGTTTTTTCTAACATTTAATAATTGTAAAGTAATTAAAGAATTACCCTAAAGCTAAAACTATATAGTTTTTTCCACGGCTTTCTCCTTGACTATTTAATTATACCTTAGTGGTAGCAACAGCAAAACGAAATACTACGACAGTAGCGTAGCTTTTTAAACCCTGGCTGTAACTAGCACCGATACATGATTGGCCGGCGATTACCATAAATATATATATTAATTACTATTACCTGGAAAAGGCTTGGATATGTTTCTAATAAAAAGAACTGTCCACATATAACAAACATTTAATATATAACATTTTGCAACACAATAATTTTATAAAACATTCTTAAAAAAGCGGTAAATTTAGCAGCTTGATAATAAAATTTAAGACTTACTTTTGTTAAAGCATTTGGATTCGCTTTATGGCGTAATAGAAGATTAATAATCATAATGTGACCTTGCTGAGCGGCTTGATGAAGCGGGGTATACCCGATATTGGTAGACATCTCGATGTCAGCGTCGTTTTCAATAAAAAACTTGACAAGATCGAGGTGGCCATAATGGGCAGCAATATGAAGGGGAGAATAACCATTTTTAGTGCGCTCTGAAATCTTAGCACCGTGCTCCAGCAAAATCTGGCATACAGGAACATGGCCCTCTTGTGCAGCCAAATGTAATGGTGTCAAACCATTTTTGGCCGCAACGCTGGTAGCTCCATACTCTAGAAGTAGTTGGACCATATCAACGTTTCCAACTTGGGCCGCCAAATGTAATGGAGAGAAGCCACTCTTGCTAATGACATTAACGTCTGCACCGAGTTGTAGCAACTGCGTCGCAATTTCCAGATAATTTTTTTTGCAAGCTATGTGAATGGCACTTTGACCATTTCGGGCACATAAATTCGGCGATGCACCGCTTTTTAAAAGGATATCTACTACTGGCTGATAATTGTAGTGAGTGGCCACGTGTAATGAGGTCACATCATTTTTCCCCTGAAAATCAATAGATGCCCCAGTTTGTAGTAATATTTGTACCACTTTCTGCTTTCCGTATTTGCTAGCTAAATGTAATGGAGTAAACCCTTTTTTGGTAACAGCATTAGGTTCCGCACCATTTTCCAATAACACTTGGACTATATTCTCTTGCCCTTCTTTTGCAGCAATATGCAGCGCCGAATAGTTGTCTTTAGACTGAGCATTAATCTCTGCTCCATGCTGCAGTAATAACATAATTATATTAATATTTCCTAATCGAGCAGCTACATGAAGTGGTGTTTGGCCTTCACGGGCAATAGCATCTACTTTTGCGTTGCGAAGTAAAATTCGAATTATATCCGCCTAAAATAAATAAATATATTTATAAAGAAAATGGAACAAAAAATTATTTCGGGTAAGGCAATACCTGATTAGAACGAGCAGCCAAGTGAAGTGGTGTTTCTCCGCGTATTGTTGGTATATCCGCACTAGCTTCATGTTGTAGTAAATATATGACAATATTTATACATCCTGAAAAATTGTACAACAAATATTATAATTACCAACAAGAGAGAACGCTATAGTCGAGTTCCCCGACTATCTGATACCCGTTACTCAGCCAGTGTAGGTGCGAAGGACAGTTTTTGGCGGTTTGTGGGCGTTAGAGTGGGCGTGGCAAAAAGTTTTTTGGCAGATAGAAATTTACAAGACTAATACAAAAATGAAAAAATATCAAAACATTTTTCAAAAGTGTGGGCGTGGCAGCTTTGGGCGGTTTGTGGGCGTGGCAGAATGATTCGATAAACTTGCGCTGCGTCTATGTCCCTGGAGTCTGTATTCCTAATCTCAACTTTCTAGCTTTTGTAGTTCCTGAGATCTCGACGTTCATACGGACAGACAGACGGACGGACAGACGGACATGGCCAAATCGACTCGGCTATTGATCCTGATCAAGAATATATATAATTTATATGGTCGGAAACGCTTCCTTCTGCCTGTTACATACTTTTCAACGAATCTAGTATACCATCTTACTCTACGAGTAACGGGTATAATTATTTTAAATATAGTTTTTCTTGTTTATATTTTAAATAACAAAAAATGTAATTGTAAGCTAATTCAACTTATACTTTGTTCCAGTGGAATACGCGTACACCCAAATGCCAATTGCTACCTTCCGCATCAAGTTTACCTAAAATGAAATGCTTTAAGACTACGCGAATAAGATAAACCTGATGAACAACAAATTGTTGTCTAACTATATAAACCTATGCTTTTAAAGCAATATAATTAGGGAAAAATATCAAGTTAATAATGATCCACTGTACGATAACTTAATACGATTTTTAAATATTTGTACCTACCCATAAAACTAGCTACATGTAAAGGAGTCAAGCCAGATTCCGTGGTTGCGCCAATGCTAGCTCCGTGTTTAATGAGTAGTTCAACTATCTTTATACGATTTTTCTTGCAGGCAATATGAAGAGGGGTGAATCCGTTAAGTGCACGAGCATTTGAATTTGCCTTGTGATCAAGTAAAAGCTTAGCAACTTTAACATGACCACAGTGAGCAGCGACATGAAGAGCTGTTAAGTAATCCACAGTAACTTCGTCTACTGGAGCCTTGTTATCCAATAATAAACGTGCTGCTTCATCGTGCTCTCCCTGTGCAGCCATGTGGAGCGCAGACAGACCATTTTTCGTTTTTGTCAGTATTGGGGCGTTTTGATCCAACAAATGCCTAATAACCTCTACATGACCAGAGCGAGCCGCACAGTGAAGTGGTGTTAGACCATCACGAGTCGCGGCATCTACTTTTGCTCCTCGAGCAAGTAATAAAGTACAGACTGGTAACTTTCCCCATTTACATGCCACATGTAAGGGAGAGATGTTATGTTTGGCCACATAGTTAACATCTGCTTCGTTGTTCAAAAGAAAAGTGGCAATGTCCACGCTTCCATAATGAGCTGCTATGTGCAATGGTGTGAATCCTGATTTGGAAACGATGTCAGCATTGGGATCGTGTTGAAGTAATAACTTAGCTGCATTAACATCATTTTTTTTTGCAGCAATATGAAGAGCTGGTAAGCGAACCTTACCACGTACATCATTTTCAAGCAAGACAGCTACAATTTTGTCGTGTCCCTGCTGCATTGCTACCGCAAGTGGGGTGAAACCATCTTCTGTAGATAATGACGGATTTGCTCCATTTGCCAATAGGATCCGACAACAATTATCGTGGTTTTCTTGTGCTGCCATATAAAGCGGAGTGAAACCATTAAGAGACTGCACGTTCACACTCGCATTATATAATATTAGCTGATTGATAACCTCTTGCTGACCCGCCAAAGACGCAATGTGCAAGGCTGTGTTACCCTTTTTTGTGGCATTATCGATCTTTATGCCCCTTTTTAGCAACTCACAGCATATATCCACATATCCGTCCTTTGCAGCTAGGTGAAGTGCATTAAGACCGTTCTAAAATAAACATTAAATGCAATAGTAATTAATGAGTGTATCAACTTAATGTGTTATGTGCATAGACAAATAAAATAAAGTTGGCTTTGTTGCAAATTGTGTGTTACGCCGCAAAAATCTGTAGCTCTGGTACAATGTATGCCGATAGGGAAAATTAATTTTCATGTCGGGTGACGAGAATAAAGTTGACTGTCATAGTCATTTAAGCCTTGGGCTCTGTATATCTTTTTAAAATCCCATTTGGGTATACACCAATATGTTTTTGTTCTTCTTGATTACATACTTACTGCATTGCAATTGTTTATATCCGATATTTCACCACTGTCCAAAAAATGAATCACCTTTTTAATGTCTCCGCTGCGAGCAGCACGTAAGAACGAAATGGTCGCGTCATTCTGCAAATATAATTCGGAGTTAATAAAAGCAAAAAAATACTGAAATGATTCCCATTTTTCAAACACCAAATCACACTAGACTAAAAACAGAGAGGGACACAGCTATAGTTGAGTTCCCCAATGCCCGTTTCTCAAGTCGGGGGAGTGCGAAGTAGAAATAAAAACTTTTTTTGACAATTGTAACTGATCCATAATATATACATTATATATGGTCGTAAACTTTCTTCTACCTGTTTAATTTTTTTAAACAAAAACAAGAGAGAACGCTATAGTTGAGTTCCCCGACTATCTGATACCCGTTACTCAGTTAGTGGAAGGGAGAAGGAGAGTCTTAAACACAGTTTTTGGCGGTTTGTAGGCGTTATAGTGGGCGTGGCAGAAAGTTTTTTGGAAAATCGATAGAAATTTACAAGACTAATACAAAAATGAAAAAATATCAAAACATTTTTCAAAAGTGTGGGCGTAGCAGCTCTGGGCGGTTTGTACCATTGTAGGAAAAACTAGCCCATACCAGGATATTAGGTCCACCATGCTTAACAGTCTTGAGTTAGTGATTTGGGTGGTACTCCGTGTTTTTAGGTATATGGAACAGGTTCCTTGTTCCACCGAATAGCATTATTTTTGACTCATCAGTCCAAAGGATATTATGCCATTTGGAGAATTTCAAGTTTAATTAGGTTTCGGCGAAGTCCAACATTGCCATAATATGCCTTTGACTAAGTGGGGCACCTGACATTTAAATTTTCATTCAGTAGTCAACGTCAAATAGTAACGTCGCTAATTTCCAAATTTACCTCAAAGTTTATGTCTCTAGAGGATGCAAAAGGATTAACCTTACTAAAACGATCTTTGCGTCGATCCTCTGTATCTGTGGTTATAGGTGAGGCAAATCATATTTATTGGATATAATTTTTGCAGAACATTGAAATATATTTTGAATTTCGCTATGTTTTTTCCTCCTCTCTAAGCTCAACTTTCATCCTGGAAGCAGTGCTGTCTTCTACCCACTGAAATATAATTTTTTTTAATTAATCGCCCTTTCAATATACTTTAGCAAAATCACTTTTTAAAAAATATTGACCATTCCGGGACTTTTCGATGCACAAAACCTACTTACCTATTTTAACCTACCTATTTAAATGAACAGTCTAAAAGTTGTGAATATGCTCAAAAAGGTAAAGATAATAACGACAACTTGAAAAACTAACGGGACTTTTTTTTTCTATATATACAGTCCATTTTACTAATATATGTGAAACAAGAGAGAACGCTATAGTCGAGTTCCCCGACTATCTGATACCCGTTACTCAGCTAGTGTAAGTGCGAAGGACAGTTTTTGTCGGTTTGTGGGCGTTAGAGTGGGCGTGGCCAAAAGTTTGTTGGCAAATAAATGTTTTGATATTATTTCATTTTTGTATTGGTCTTGTAAATTTCTATCGATTTGCAAAAAAAACTTTTTGCCACGCCCACAAACCGCCAAAAGCTGCCACGCCCACACTTTTGAAAAATGTTTTGATATTTTTTCATTTTTGTATTAGTCTTGTAAATTTCTATCGATTTGCCAAAAATCTGCCACGCCTACTCTAACGCCCACAAACCGCCAAAAACTGTCAGTTGTGAAGAGCCTCCTTCGCACTTTCACTAGCTGAGTAACGGGTATCAGATAGTCGGGGAACTCGACTATAGCGTTCTCTCTTGTTATTTTTGTTTTTTCCCCAAGTTCTACCGATATTCCTGAAAATAACGGGTATGTATTTTTGTATATTTGAGTATTTTTATTCATAACATTTTTCTTCATTTAATTTATATAGATACATATATATGTATCATACATTTGATACATACTATATATGTATACAAACTTTATATTGTTTTTAATTACATTTAATTTAAATGTGAGAAAATATTCATATGCACTTTTTACGCAGGAAAAAATCATGTCATATATTGGATGTTCATGCTTAAATATATACATACATGCATATGTAGGCATCTGCCGATCATTAATAATAAACTGGAAACGCCCATATACGTATGTACATACATTTATATAAATACGTATGACGTAGCTTTCACATCATTAATATAATTTTAACAACATATAATTGTAGCAAACTGCATATAGATTACCTGTTTTACATTTCCATTAATGATTAAAGCCATTCCATTAATAGGACAGATTTCACTTCTTGTTTGAATTTTTTTCTCAACTCGTATATCACCAAGCGTCATAATTTATAACCAAGGCCTGAATATTAAAAAAAAACATATGTATCATATAAATAGAAAAGTTTACATCCTATACAGGTATATAACAATCACACACTATAGTAATAACAATATAAATGCATATTTATATTTTTATCATAACACGTTTCTCTTTTTCACTTCATAAATGGTATACCTGTATCTTAAATGTAAGTATTATAGGAATCCAGAAATGGTGTCTTAGCTAATAGAAATAAATATTAATAAGAGGTTGAACAATTAATATTAAGTGGTATATACAATAGTGTATGTATTTACATAAATTGCGCAAACGACGTATTACCAAAAATAGTTCGATAAATATATACTATTTTATATCGTGTTCCTACCATATCCAAATTCCTCTTACGCAATTAGTGCTGTCTGTCTGGCTACTTTTGCGGTAAAATCTCAGCCTTTTAAAAAATTTTAAAAATCGATTAGTAAGACTTAAGTAATTCTTATTCTTATTAAAGGTGTCTAATGAACATTGGTATCTAATAAACATTGGTGGTTTTCTGGTGTTTTTGCAACTTCATCTTCCACAAAACATAATGGCCAACCTAGCTTAATGCTAAGTGTTAAACGATAACATTACATTTAAATCTCCTATTTGTCATAAGGCTTGGACGTTGTCTTGGTCATGACATAAGATGCTGGTGGATTAGATTGGATAAGATCCAGCTGGAATCTTGAAGCTTTCGATTTCGATTTGAAACCGAAAAATTGGTGCTCCGGTTTTCGAAATCGTAAGTATTTTCTGACCCCCCACAAAAATTTACGTTTTGGTAAGGGGTCGATAAGTACGTCGCCAAAAGCTATCGGGAAGGTTGCCATACTGTTGGTGAAACGAAAAAGGCAGATAAAAATACTTATAAAATATAAAAATGTATTATTTAATTTAAAGGAGGGCCAACAATGTTGTTTTTAAATAATGCTCTATAATTTAATTGCGAACATCGGAATTAAAACTGTGAAGAAGGTAGCAGCTCTAGATTTTCTCAAGCCCTCCAATTTCTGCATTCTTTTGGCTTCAAAACAAGCAATTGCATATATAAAAGACATTTTTCACGTTGTTTGATTTTGACAAATAAAATAAAACAGGTGTTTGAGCAGCAAGAAGCGATGAGAAACGAAACATTCCAATAGAAAAATGATAGCAAACATTTTGCCAAAACCAGAGCACCTAAAAACTAAATCGTACGATTTGGCCCAAATCGAACTCGAAAAAAAATTACGATTACCGGAGCATGCCTGAATAAGTATATATAATTAAACTACTAATTTCAGTATATATTTTGCTGATTAGTATTCCCTCTCTTATTACATTCTGAATTTGTAACTGTCAAAAACAAACATTTCTGGGTTATTATTGTATGTATTAGTTGAAAAATGTTCGAAAAGACAAAAAACGAAAAATTATGAAAGATAACTTTTTATTTATATGAAATGTTATAACACATAACAATGGGGAAAAACATACATTTATTTGTACCTTGATAATTTAGACCTCCAATGTGGGCATCAAAAGTTACCATAGTCCCAAATTTTTCGCTCCGTTATTGACGCTAGCTTGACACACATAAGAAACCGTCAGTGTATAAAAGCTGTTTGAATATTTTATGCCAAATGTGGATGATTTTAGGTGCATTTGAAAGTTGTTTTAAAACCCATCGATAAAAGGATAGGTATCTGTATGGTGAAGCCAACATAAGAATTCTCATTTTAGTGAACACATCAACCTTGCTGCAATTTCGTTTGTTTAAAGTACGTACATGTGAAGTTGCTTTGAGTTTACGATGCCTTAGAAGACATTTAGTATATATTCCGGACAATACTTGGGCTTTAAAATAATGTAAATAAATAAATATTCTAGAATTTAGATACAATGTACAAATATTTATATATATATATATTGTCCCCACATATATATTCCGGACAATACTTGGTCTTTAAAATAATGTAAATAAATAAATATTCTAGAATTTAGATACAATGTACAAATATTTATATATATATATTGTCCCCACATATATATGTATCTAATACAAATATAGACTGATTGATTGTATGTTATGTCACGAAAGTTAAAAGTTTTAATAAAATGTTGTTGATGATAAGGGCATAATAATGAAGAAGGAAATTTTGGCGTAATTTAAATGAAATAATTATTTTCTCTAGCTAACTAAAATAATTTGTAGTACAATTCTTTTAGTTACCATCTAAATATGGCTTTACATTCCATACATACATAGATGTTTATGTTTTTGTGCTAGTAGTTTTCAACCAGAAATGCGTTTGTATGTTAGCTGAACGATGAGAGCACCGGTACTGTCAATGGCAATGAAGTACAATCTCATACCCATGAAGTTGCGTCCTGTAACTACGGGTAATAATTCACCAAACCTATACCTAATGAATGTGAGTAGTTTAATTGTAACACTCTAGATGAGAAAACTTATAGCCAATGTTGTTACCAAACGAAGTTCCAGAGCTTTTTGTACTGATTTAAAGGTGGGGTCATCATTACCAGTGGATTTGATCTAGCCATTCCCGTGTGTTTCTATGAAAACCTACGTATATAAATTGAGTTATAAATGGAGTCTTCATATTGGTTTACGTATACCTTCCATTTTAAGTGTTTAATACAATTAAATAGTTTTTGCTTTAAGCCGAAGCCAGATAATGATGTTAGGATGGAAGGCAGAGGCATACAGGGCTGGAATACATTAATATTATTTCTTATAAATTATTTAACGTTTTTCAATAAATGAAGTATTTTTGAAAAAGAAAATTTAAAACGAAACAAAGAAGCTTCAAAAATGGATCTCAAGTTGGCAGGCCACAATGACTTTTATAAAAATGGTAAACCCGTTTCTCGTAGAATAAATGGGCATACTAGATAAATATGTAACAGAGACCCTACTATTCCCCTGTCAAGGGTACATATGTACATACATATGTATATATTCTTGATCAGGAATACAAGACCAGTCAATTTGATCATTTCTGTCCGAGTGTGTATATGAGCTTCGAGATCTCGGGATCTATAAAAAGTTAGGCTTAAGTTACCGATTCTAGTGACACAAACGTGCAAGATTCTTTTAAAACAAATATATACAATAAACGGAAATAAGGAATAATATGAACAATGGGCTACCACTTTGTTGCAAAAGCTATTCTAAAACTTTCTCAAACAAGTTTTTTTTGGAAATTTATTCTTTTTTAAATCTTTGATGCGGAGACTAACTAAAATGTATTAAACTTAAAACTTAACTAACAGCTGTTCTGATATAAAGCAATAGATTATGAAGCTAGACTACGTTAAAATCATGTACAACGGCAAGGGATATTAAGTAGGAGCACTAGCAATTTTTGTACAATAGATTTTGATACGACGTCAGCCTGTGATCGAATTTTTCTGGTCTTTTAATAAGCATTAAACACTTCAGAGTGGTCCGATGTGATTTTGCAGTTATATATTGCGAGATATAACACTTGGGGATAACACTGGGGAACTACCTTTGGACACAAAAATTAATTTTTTCATTTTAATTGATAGGTATATTGCCTCAGAATATTGTGTCATAGTTTCAAAAGCTATTTCTCGAAATTGTGGAAGAGATGCCTTGCGGAAGTGACTGGGGCTGAATCAGCCTTTCCTTTATCGACAAACTTTAAACTCCATTTTCACTTAAGTCGTTTTTTCAAAATACACAATTTTGAAAGTGATAATAAAATAATAATCAGACTTAAATCAAAAACATTAAAACATTGTTCAAAAGTGTGGGCATTAGATTGGACGCAACTGACTGAATGAAAGAATTTCAAAACCTTTTTCAAAAGCCGCCTTGTGCGTGGCAAAAAGTAGTTTGGCAAATCGATAGAAATTTTCAGGACTACCAAATATCTGAACATTTTTCAAACGTGGCAGCTTTGGGCTGCTTTTATGTCTCTGCATCCTTAATCTCAAATTTCTTGCTTTTATAGTTCCTGAGATCAAGACGTTAATTTTTTCATTTAATTTTTTTTATTAGTACTTTTTTTTGCAAAAAATTTGTTTGCCACACCTACAAATCGCCAATAGCTGTCACCCCCGCACCTTTGCAAAATGTTTTGATAATTTTTCATTTTTTATTAGTATTGTAAATTTCTATCAATCTGCGAAAAATCTTTTTGCCACGCCAACCGTAACGCTCAGAAACAGGCCAAAACTGCCACGCCCACTTTTTTGTAAAATATTTTGATATTTTTTCAATTGTTTACTTGTATTGTGTAAATCGATCTGCAGAAAATTAATTGCTACGCCCACCCTATTTTTTCACATTCTTGTTAGTCTTGTAAATTTCCCTCGATTTGACAAAAATCTTTTTACCACGCCCACTCTACCGCCCACAAACCGCCAAAAGCTGTCAGTGATGAAATTTCCTTCCACTTGCTGAGTAAAGGATATCACAAAGTCGGGGAAACTCGACTATAGCGCTCTCTCTTGTTTTCTTACTGTTGCTACAACAGCTTTATGATATAATCGTTATATTTTGTTCACACTAGAACCGAAATACTGGGTCGAGTTGCAATTTCTACTTTTTAAAGAGGTCCACCCTTTGTTATTGCCCGGTTAACTTCCGAAAAAACCCATGGAAACTTTCTGTTAAGCATTCACTTTGTACATGTACATATATAATAATATATTGTATATGGAAAATCGTATACAGATGCTAAATGTAATAAATTATTAGTTAAATACGATAGGAAAATAAGCATACATTTTACGATTAAAGATGAGATGAATTAAATTTACAATTTTCACTTCGTTTCAGAAATCTATTATCAATATATCAAACAAAAACAACGGCCTATTAAAGAAAATAAACAAATACATGCATTGGCATGTGTACTTATTAATATGCCATTGAACGGTGTTATTAATAAAGTGATTGATATCACAATACTCAATTATATAACCAATTGTATCGAAAATAAAAAAAATAGCTATGTTCACTACGTGACTTCTTTAATCGATACTTTTTTGCACAGGTTAGAAAAATTCACGATTCTTACTTACCAAATAAGCACGTCATAATTTATACGAACACAGACTTTGGCATTGCAAAGCGATTCGCACCTGTCACACTAAGAATTTAATCCGGGGGATTGTATCGTAATGAATTCATATCAAGGTGAAATAAAGAAGAAACTGGAAAAAAGTAAGATACTATACAGAAATGTGTTCAATGCGTGCTTTGGTGTATGTGTATTTACATTTCCACTTAACAAGTTAAATGGCGTCCTGCCCAGCGGGACCAGATTAAGCTTGAAGATTTTACAGAAAGAGTACATCAAGCAATTCTTTTTTGAGAAGCGTGTGGGAAGCGGAGGAGCTTTTTTCAAGTATATTACGCATTTTGGATGATTAGGAAACAACTGCAGAAGAAGCATCGCAACAGAAAAACGGACCATACATCTTTTTGGTCAATCGCGAATGCCATTTAAGCAACGGCGTCGAAAAATATCGCTCTTTAAATTATTAGCCAATAATCATGTGCCATTTAGCTTTGATATCAAGCCTCGTCCATCATTTTTAAGCAGGTTTAGCAGATCAAACTGCGCTACAATGATATTAAAAATTTCTTTTGCTTGTTCCCTATGTTGTTCAAGAAAAAAATGTGGCAAAGATCAGAGGTGTAGCTGACACTATAACTAATATATCATAAGTCTTACAACCAAGAAGAATAACAGTATATTCAAGCTGTCGCAGAACTAAAAAGTTGCCTTCCTTTGTAATTTTAAATTGTTCAGAAATGTTCACAAGTCAGAGCAAGGCTTGTGAGATTACTAATTCTCAAAGTGAGACAGTACAGCTACAGTCATTACCAAATCACATTGAAGAGCTAAAATTACGGAATTCAGATGGTGATACGGATGAGGATCTTCACTTCCCTGGAATTGCAGCTAAAAATAAAATCTTGAAGTTGAGCTGGTGGCATTCTCCTGTTGAAATGCATTATGTAGCGACAGCATTAGTACAGCCTAAAAAAAATGATAAAGAACCCAGCAATAAAACAAAAAAAGTTGTAAACAATAATATTTTAGTCAATGGTTGTAGTAAAACTCCTGCGAGATCTGTTGCATTACTCAAATATATTCGTCCAGACCAGGAAGAGGACAGTGACGAAAACGAATCAAGCGTTCTTGAGCCAAGCGTTGATGAATTCCATCCTAAAGACTCAGAACGACTTGTTGATGGTAAGTATTCAGTCATATTTTTAGCTCGCTAATAACTGTTGACCGTTTATTTTTCATTACTCTTTACTCGCAAGAACAACCCACAAATGCATACATCCTCGTTTTCTTTCTGAACAGCAGTATTTGTTTCTTTTTGTTTAGGTTTTTTGTAGATCGCTTTATGTCGTTAGACGCATTCTTACTACACACCGCGTACAGAAAAAAATACAACCGGCGATTGAACCCCAACGGTTTTGCAATAATTTATTTTCTTTTCGGTTCATAGTAGTAGTATTTGATTTATGTAGATCTTGAAATTTTAATCATAAATTTTTAATACTAATTTTTTTATTCAAAAATGAAGTTTATTTTAATTAAATTATTAATAAGCTTAACATACGAAATTAACAAAGCCAAGTGACACGAAGGAACCATGAAACTTTACACACACGTATACATGAGCAAAAGACTTTTTGAATCAAAAAACCGGTCAAAACCACGTAGAGGTGCTACGCACAAATACGTGATTTGTTTCAGGCTGTTTCAAATAGGTTTAAAAACCAGCAAGCGTTCGATTGTGTCATATTGTTTGAATTTAATTTTCGAAACCACAGTTCCTTACATTTCTTACTTATTTTTATTTACGCACCAACATTTTAACATTTATCAGTCATGAAAGTCTTAAAATAAGAATTTATTAACCAAACTATTTAAAGAAAATAAAAACCAAAAATTTAATGAATTAAAAATGTTGTATTTGCAAATCAAATGCATGCGTGAGTTTATCCGGCAACAATTCAGCCAATATCGAAATGGTTCATGAATCTTTTCGATGTTGTAGAGCACCTAGGAATTGCTTTAGCCGAATGTTTTTTTTTTGCTGAATTGAAAGGTAACCCTTGCTGCGTAACAATTTGCGATTTTTTAATTCGTTAAAATGGATTTTATTTTAATTTGATCACCATCAGACAACTTTATATAGCTGTTATACTGAAAGGGTATATAAGCTCGGGTACATAGCTTAGCGAAAAGTTAGGTGTAGGTAGGTATTTCGGTTTTTAACAAATAAATAATTAACTTTAAATAAATGACTTATTATAAATTGTATTGTATTATAAATTTCGAGATAAGATTATTGAATACATTTTAAATTTCCTACATTAAGAAATAGTATATAAAAATACAACAAATTTAAATAGTTGTCATATATTTATATACTTGTACACATGTGCAACGTATGCATATAAAACAACGAATCTGTTTGACAGAGTTGCTGTATTAATATGAACATACATACATATACATATTGATCAGCAAATGCCAGCTGCAAAAAAAATTGTATGAATTACACATGTACGTGCATATATGTGTATGTTTGTATTCATTAATTGATGATGATTGTTTCTTATTGTCATTGTTATGGCCAACTTGAATGTGTGTACAAGTGGCTCAAAACTCATGTTTTTACTTAGTAGAGTAAAGCTACAGAAATAATTGAGTAACGCACAATATTCCTACAACAAACGATTTTTGTTGGCAACAGTTGCGCAATTATGGACTATAAAGTGGCCAATAATCATATAAACGAATAAAAAACGTGTACGAGAGAAAAAGTGTGAGTGCTTAAGTGAGCAAACAATATCAAGTTCGCGCTTTGGATTCTTATCACTTCTCTTTTATCTATTGATGTTGCCTTTTCGATTAGGCGTTTAACAACCTGTTCGTAGCTACAACTTTTTCATTAAAATTGTCTTGATTTTTTTTGTTAAAAACTAACAGTTTACCGATGTTAGTTTCAAGACATAGTTTGGTTAGATAAATTTTTAAACTATATACTTTGATGATTATCGAAATCAAATATAATTTTTTTGTTGTTTTAAATATAAGAGTGTAATTGGTCATTCTACTGTGAAATGCAGTACATTTAATATAATTTTACAAGGTAAAACAGCGAGAATTTTTTGTATATTTAAATACATATTTCTTCGTGTAAACCAAAGTAAGCGTTCATACATATATAGGTAGGAGAAAAATATTGCAAGCAAATTATGACAGACCACAAAGGTTCAAAAGGTATGCACATAGAAATCGAATTTAATTTATATACCACGACAACGTTTTATTACAATTATTTTTATTAGTATTTAAAGCTTGATCACTTTTTTATAGATTCAAACCCATGTACTGGGCTATTAAATCCAGATCAGCAGGATCAAATGAAAGTATGCGGTTATCGTCGCTCCATATTGCGAACTGGTTTTTGCTGGGCATGTATCTTCTTAACTTGTGGTCTATTGCGCCTCGTGTTACATTGGTGGCGTCATTTATATTTATTTGCCACTTGCTCTCAATGTTCATTGGAGGAGGCAGAACAGGTTTTGGTAACCGAGGATTATCAAGGAAAGCACAAAATGTACCACGTAAATCAAATTGAAGTCCTAAACTCAAGCAACCTTAAGTAAGTACATCCCAATTGCCACAATAAGAAAAAACTAAAAGATTACGTCCATCAGGACACTATTGGAAAAGGAACAGCAGACCACAGAAAGCACACATATAGGATGCGATCATGTAGAAAACGTCTTGCAACTGTCTGTTCATTTTAGCTCGGCGCAATTCAATAGTACGTATTATACATTCATATTAAGCTGCACCAATTTAAAACACAATTTATTTTAGGATGCTCATCACTACGAATATTTCGCTGCAAGCAATTAGTCTATGCATGGAATAATAATATAAATAGTTTTCAAAGGATAAATGGTCTCGACCTAAATATTCCGTGTTCATATTATCACCAACAGCGTGGATTAACTTTAAATGAACAGATATCAAGACGAATTGTTTTTGGAGACAATGAGATAACTATACCATTGCGAGATTTGAAGACATTGCTGTTCTTAGAAATACTTAACCCTTTCTACGTTTTTCAATTATTTTCTGTAATTCTGTGGTTTACATATGATTATTACTACTATGCTTGCGTAATACTCCTGATGTCAATTTTTGGTATAACTGTTTCTGTTTTGCAAACGAAAAAGGCAAGTATATGAGCTTTAAGTAATTTATCAGATTTTATTCCTATATATATTTTCTAGAATCAGGATGTGCTCCAAAAAACAGTATACAACACTGGTAATGCTTTGGTTGTTGATCATAAAGGAATGTCCAAGGAGCTTCCAACGCGAGCGATAGTACCTGGGGATATCATTGAAATACCATCATCAGGCTGTACGCTGCATTGCGATGCCATCTTATTATCTGGAAACTGTATTCTAGATGAGTCTATGCTTACTGGTGAAAGTGTACCAGTGACCAAAACTCCTTTACCGTCGAAACGTGACTTGATTTTTGATAAAACAGAGCATGCCAGACATACACTTTTTTGTGGCACAAAGGTTATTCAGACTCGTTATATTGGCTCCAAAAAAGTATTGGCATTTGTAATAAACACAGGAAACATAACGGCAAAAGGAGAGCTTATACGTTCTATTCTGTATCCCCCTCCTGTTGACTACAAGTTTGAAGAGGATTCGTACAAATTTATCCAGTTTCTGGCAATAATTGCATGTATGGGATTTATTTATACGCTTGTTACTAAAGTAAGTTGGATACTTTATAACGTTTATAAAGACGAAAAATATATTATATATTGGTACGTACAGATCTTGCGTGGAACGGATCCTGTTAAAATAGCAGTTGAATCACTGGACCTTATCACAATTGTAGTCCCACCAGCACTTCCAGCAGCTATGACAGTCGGTCGATTTTATGCACAAAAACGGCTAAAGACTAGTGAAATATTTTGCATTTCTCCTAGGTCTATAAATGTGGCAGGAAGCATAAATTGTTGTTGCTTTGATAAGGTTTGTACTTTTAAAAAATATTATTCTGTATAGGGTAATCGGACATTTTCGTAAGGTATATTTTTTTTTTTTTAATTTGCTCTACGATTAAAATGATTATTTTATGTTGTATTTTTATTTGTTATTTAAACTATAAGATCCTATTTACTAGTAACTTGTAGACTAAAAGGGTATACTAGATTCCTTGAAAAGTATGTAACAGGCAGAAGGAAGCGTTTCCGACCATATTAAGTATATATATTCTTGATAAGGATCAATAGCCGAGTCGA
The DNA here is from genome assembly GCF_016746245.2 of Drosophila santomea. Taxonomy (NCBI): domain Eukaryota; kingdom Metazoa; phylum Arthropoda; class Insecta; order Diptera; family Drosophilidae; genus Drosophila; species Drosophila santomea. The sequence goes on from NC_053020.2 coordinate 124,960, forward strand.
TCTGACCAACGTCGAGATCTCAGGAACTATAAAAGCTAAAAGTTGAGACTCAGCATGCAGACTCCAAACCCGTAGATGCAGCGCAAGTTTGTTGGCCCATGTTGCCACACCCACTTTTAGAACTTCCACTAGCTGAGTAACGGGTATCGTTCTCTCTTGTTTTTTTTCCGATCTATTTTTATTTATACATATGCGTAATAATATAGCAAACCTCAAAAGAAATTTAATGTTGCTTTAGTTTGAATCACGATTACTAAGAAACAGACCGGTCGGTTGAGTGCCGAATAACTAGTTTTTAAAAAAAAATTTATTTTTCGAGAAATAATGTCAAATCGAATAGTTGTTATTCAATTTCGAAGACTACGAATCAAACTCTAAAAAAAAAAAAATAATAAAAATCGTCAAATTTTTTTTAAAAGTTCTGACGTGTTAAAATATATAATATCTATTTATTTATTTATTTTAATATGTCTTGTTTTGTTAAAAACTTGTTTACCATGTCTACTCTAACGCCTACCAAATTAAAAATGTTTTGATTTTATTATATTTGTTTGCTAAAAAAACTAAAATATATAATAATTGTATTATTTTACTAATGAGGATAATTCAATTTAGATAATCACTATATTAAAATTAACGTTATTAATAGACGACCATATACACATATATACATTTATTACTTTGTTCCAGACTGGTACTCTTACTGAAGATGGACTTGATATGTGGGGTGTTGTGCCCAAATCATCAACTAATCAATTTCAAATTCCTTTAAAAAATTTGGTCCGATTGCCATACGATCACTTCCTTTTCGGTATGGTAACGTGTCATTCTATAACAATAGTAAACGGCAGAATGATGGGCGACCCCTTGGATCTAAAAATGTTTCAGTCTACAGGTTGGAAACTAGAAGATTCAAATAACATACCTGACACTGAAAAATTTGGTATTCTTTATCCAACAATTTTAAGACAGCCTAGAGTTTGCCTTTCTGAAATGGCTGAACCAGACTCGGTATCTAAGAGTGAAATTAGGCGACAATCATCTGTAGACGATTTACTGGCCACTGTTGGAATCTCGCCAGCTCAAAAGAATTTTGATCATGGTATCGTAAGAGAATTTCCATTTACTTCAGCTCTTCAGCGGATGTCTGTTGTTACTCGTTGTCTTAGTGACCATGTATTCAATGTTTATTGCAAAGGTTCTCCTGAGATGTTAGAAAAACTGTGTACAACAGAAAGTTTACCAGATAATTATTCGCAAAAACTATCAGAGTTCGCAAAAAAAGGATACCGAATTATTGCCATTGCATTTAAAGCTCTTGCCCACAAGATGAACTATACAAAAGTACAGCGGTTATCTCGGGAAGAGGTTGAAAGCAACTTGGAATTTTTAGGTTTTGTGATCCTTGAGAATCGCCTTAAACCAGATACTACTAAAGTTATAAATGCGCTTACCTCAGCCAAAATTCGAACTATAATGATAACTGGCGATAATATTTTAACTGCAATAAGCGTTGCTCGCGATAGTGGCATAGTAAGTGCCTCGCAAGCAGTTATAACAGTGCATGCAGATCCGCTTGGTGACAGTGCAATTTTTCAACCTAATACCACTGCGCCCGGTGCAGAATGTAATGTCGACAACGGTTCACATAAACACTACAAGCTGCAATACACTTTAGATTTGGGTAGCAAGACATCTCGGGCATATCTATTCAAATCAAGTTTAAATAGTAACATTTTTGGTCGAGAAACACCTGAGTTCAGGGCGAACATCGCAAAAACTATTTTTCGTATGGAGTCGACGAATTCATTAGTTAACGAATCGAGCTCCAGTTATGCAGAAAGCGTTTTGCCGACAAGTGATAGTTTGGCCAGTGTAAAAACTACAGACACTTGGACCCACAATGAGGCAGCAGAAGTTGATGCTGAACTTGGAATAAAACACTTACAAGACGAAAGCTGGCGCCAACAATACATATTTGCAATGGATGGTAAAACCTGGCAAATTGTAAAAGATCACTTTCCGGAGGAAATGGAGATTCTATTAACACGAGGTTCTATTTACGCCCGAATGTCACCAGATCAAAAACAGGCACTGGTTATAGAACTTCAAAATTTGGACTATTGCGTTGCCATGTGCGGTGACGGCGCCAATGACTGTGGTGCGCTGAAAGTGGCTCATGCTGGTATTTCTTTAAGCGAGACTGAAGCATCTATTGCGTCGCCCTTTACTTCACGAAATCCAACAATTTCGGCGGTTTTAAAAGTCATTAAGGAAGGACGCGCTGCGTTGGTCACATCGTTTGGTATTTTCAAGTATATGGCGGCCTATTCGTTAGTTCAGTTTATATCTGTTATGATTTTGTATTCCATCGACTCCAATCTGACGGACAAGCAGTATCTTTATGTCGATCTTGGACTAATATCGATATTCGCCTTCTTTTTTGGTAAAACGGAATCGTTTGATGGAAACCTGGTGGAACAAGTGCCGCTCAGTTCTTTAATATCATCCACGCCATTAGCATCACTTTTACTACATCTTTCTGTTGTAACAGGATTCCAGGTGACTTGTAAGTATATATATAAATGCAAAGTTAATAAACATAACGTAATCATTTTTTTAAATTCGATTATAGGTTGGATTCATCTGCATCAGCAGCAGTGGTTTAAACCTTTCAAGTCTGCGGATGAAGATCATTTAGGTTGCTATGAAAACTACACAATGTTTTGCATGTCCAGTTTCCAGTATATTATACTAGCTTTTGTTTTCTCCAAGGGTGCACCGTACAGAAAACCACTGTGGTCGAATTGGCCACTTTGTTTAGCATTTATAGTAAATTTGTGCATTATTGTCTATTTGGTTGTGTACCCCAGCGATTGGGTTACCACCTTTTTTCAACTTATTGTACCTCCTACTAGATTTCGATACATTATGCTTGCTTACGGAGCAGCAGCATTTATTTGCCATATTTTTGTCGAGTCATTTTTGGTTGAATATCTGGTGTTCAAAAAATACCAAGTACAGCGAGAAAAGAATTGGGTCACGTCGAAACAAAAATACATGCGTCTAGAGCATGACATATCAAATATAAAAAACTGGCCACCTATAGCTGATGTTTATGAACCAAATAATTTTACCGACTGGGAAACAGAACAGCCCACTTATGTGAGTTTGCACGCTGAACAAAACCATGATACCCAGCTTGGCAAATTTCCGGGATTTTCTTAATGTAAATATAGTTAATAATTATAGCGCGAATAATTGTCTGCGGTCCCTTTGTAAATTTTACTATACACTAAGGCATACTATTAGAAATTTGCATTATAAATATAGTACGAAATGTAGGCAAGATTATTTAGTTCCTATTTAGTTTTGTTAGTAATCTGTGTAAACATAGCTAATTGTACTTACATCAAAGAAAACTGTGTATTAACTAAGACCTTATTTGTCATGTTATGTTAAAAACGGTGAAATGTATTCTTGATTATAATTAAGTGTTCAATGTTTATATACATAAGCTATAATTTTTATTTAGGCTGTATAATAAGCATTCAAGTAACTTTAACTCATTGGCTTTTTAAGCATTAGCTTCTCTATCAAATGGGTTCGAGTTCGCTTTAACATTAATAAAATAAAAACGATTACGATCACAATGATTTTGCATAAATGAGAAATGTATTTAGGTCTTAGAAGGTGATTCGATTGGCAAACGTAATTTGTTCGTTCATAGGTTTGGCATGGAGCTCTAGTTATAAAAAATTTTGCGTTTCGGGTTTTTTTTATTGACAGTGTAAACAACAATCCTGCGATTTTCTCAAAAATCGATTAAAAAAATACACTTGATCGGAATCAATGAAAACCAAGGAGTACCTACGCTGAAGTTGCTTTCTGCGTTTTGAGTTTTAAAAGCTGTCAAGTGCACAGTTTGGTTTGGCAATTCATCGTAAATAGACGCAAGCCTGAACAACCCTTTATGCCGTACGGTTCAGAAGAAGCTATTGCTGCTGTAGAGCGTAGTATTGAAGAAGACCCGAATGAGTCCATCCGGCACAGGAATTGGATCTGTGTCTATAAACTTTATAAAAGATTTTGCAGAAGGATCTTGGCTTGTGCGCTTACAAAATTCAACTCGTGCAATAATTGAAGACAAACGATCATCTAGATAGATTCGTCAAATGGGCCCAAAATGAGATTGCCGATGTTTCCGATTTTTAAATGCGAGTTTAGCGATAAAACGCACTTCCGTCAGCAAATAAAATTGACGAATTTGAACTAAGGTCATGTCAAAAAATTTTTACATTCAGAAAAGCGAATTTTTTTTGCGCTTTATGGGCTTTTAAAACGACGATGACGATAACGTTACAGTCAATGGTGATCGGTATTTTCATTCCTGAGTGGAACAATTATGATGTCCAGGAGCTGTGGTTCCAATAAGACGGCGCCACGTGTCACACAGCTCGTACCACATTTGATTTATTAAAAGACAAGTTTGGTGACCGTTTTGGACCTGATTGGACTACACCCGAGCCAGCCGTGGCGGTGCTTATGTCCGCACTTCGTGCTTCAAGAAATCAATTTTTCAATAAACAGTTTCCATATTTTTATATATTTTATAAATAATATTTTTGTTTGTGAATTATTTTTATGAAATATTTATTTTTTAAATGTAATTTCTTTTTTTTTTTAGGAAATTCTATGTTTTAAATTACAGTAGTTATAATTATTTACTTTGTATACGTTTTAATTATAAAATAACTAATTTTCAGTATTTAAAATGCAAATAAGATTCAGTTAAATTATTTTGTTATATTTTATTTTGAGATTTGTTAAAAAGGGCGCAATTCTGGGTGGTAGTATATATAGTATGTAGTATATGGGACGGCACTATCCTTCTTTATGCAACTTCTTACTGCTAAACGCAAATCATTACGCAAAATGCCACAGGTCCCGGATTAAAACTCAAAGGGATGGGTTTTTATACCCGTTACTCGTAGAGTAAAAGGGTATACTAGATTCGTTGAAAAGTATGTAACAGGCAGAAGGAAGCGTTTCCGACCATATAAAGTATATATATTCTGGATCAGGATCAATAGCCGAGTCGATCTGGCCATGTCCGTCTGTCCGTCCGTCTGTCCGTCTGTCCGTCTTTCTGTCCGTATGAACGTCGAGATCTCAGGAACTACAAAAGCTAGAAAGTTGAGATTAAGCATACAGACTCCCAAGACATAGAAGCAGCGCAAGTTTGTCGATTCATGTTGCCACGCCCACTCTAACGCCCACAAACCGCCCAAAACTGCCACGTCCACACTTTTGAAAAATGTTTTAATATTTTTCAATTTTTGTATTGGTCTTCTAAATTTCTATCGATTTGCCAAAAAACTTTTTGCCACGCCCACTCTAACGCCCACAAACCGCCCAAAGCTGCCACGCCCACACTTTTGAAAAATGATTTGATATTTTTTCATTTTTATATTGGTCTTTTAAATTTCTATCGATTTGCCAAAAAACTTTTTGCCACGCCCACTCTAACGCCCACAAACCGCCCAAAGCTGCCACGCCCACACTTTTGAAAAATGTTTTGATATTTTTTCATTTTTGTATTAGTCTTGTAAATTTCTATCGATTTGCAAAAAAACTTTTTGCCACGCCCACCCTAACGCCCACAAATTGCCAAAAACTGTCAGTGTTTAAGACTATCCTTCGCACTTCCAACCGCTGAGTAACGGGTATCAGATAGTCGGGGAACTCGACTATAGCGTTCTCTCTTGTTTTTTATAATGCCTTACGGTAGGAAAAATCTTCGAAAGATACCATCTACCGTCTGTAATTGGGATTATTCCTGTGCTCTTCAGTCCTTTCTCGCTTACCGCAACTGCCAATAAAGGTATAAATTCGATGAGCAGGATGTGAGGCCAGATCGCATTCCCTTCCTTAGTAGTTTGCTCTTTTGGCAATATCGTTGGTTTGGACTCGTTTCATCATATTAGTGATTACCCTATGTCCCTGCTTCCTGCTTAGGCTTTTGCTTAAAATTCAGTTCTTTCTTGTGTTACAATCATAAAATACAACAATAAGTTTGTGGTTGCTGATAAGCGCCGAGCAATTGTCAATAAAGAGCCACCCCGCAAACCCAATGAAATCTTTTAATGCTATCGCTGCCAGGAATTCGGACATACAAAATCATATTGTGTCAAAATGTACCGCGGTGTAAAATGCTCTTCTCGACACCCAAGCAACATCTGCCCGAAAAATACAGAACAACCAGCAAAATGTGCAAACTGCTAAGAAGAACACGCCGACAGCTACAAAAGGTGTAGAATTTATTAGGAACTCTTGTCAAAAAAATCAGCAACCAATCGAAAACCTCTGAATAGCAATAGAGACCAGAGTAAAAATGAATTAGGAATCCCGCAATCGTTTGCTCCGCCTAACAAACCAACACATACCCAACAAAGTAACGATCAATCTTATGTCAAAATTGCTGCAGGAAATAGCAAAGCAAACACTTCACCTGAGTGAATAGAGAAACTATTAGAAAAACAGTTTGAACTTACTAATAATTTACTTAACATGATAATGTTACTTGTAAAAAGATTATGCAAGTAAATTCCAACCTAGGAATATGGAATGCCAATGGGCTTTCCAACCATGTAAATAAAATATCCATCTTTATAAAAACGAATAAAACGAATAAACGAATATGTTAGTTTTCGAAACACACTTCACCAGCTCATGGTGGCGCAGCTATATTAAAATGCTATGCAGGCTGCCACGGTCAAGATCAAATGTATGCATGCGGACGTATCTGTAACAGCAATTTATCTTCCCCCAAGATTTGTTCTTAAAAAAGCAGATATTAAGAAAATTTCAAAAACTTGGACCACAGTTTATAGTAGGAGGCGACTTCAATGCTAAGCACCCCTGGTGGGGCAAATTGGCCAATCCGAAGGGAAGTGAACTGTACAGATGCATAGGAAACAACAGCATAACAACACTTTCAACTTTTTGCCACGCCCATTCTTACGCCCACAAACTGCCAAAAACTGTCAGTGTTGAAGACTCTCCTTCGCACTTCTACTAGCTGAGTAACGGGTATCAGATATTCGGGAAACTCGACTATAGCGTTCTCTCTTGTTTATTATTAAAGTCATACTTAACCCATAGACACTTTTACGTGCAACAAAAAAATGAATACTCGTCCATTCATTTTATAAAAGCTGAAGTCCCACAAGAAAACGTTTTAGGACCTGCCTTATACACCCTGAACACCGCCGATATGCCGGTAACAAATACCTGCACTGTGGCAACATACGCGGATAATAATAATAATAATATTAGCTGCCAGCTCATCTAAAGAGGAAGCCTCACAACTCCTGCAAGCAGAGCTACGCCTTATGGAAAGCTGGTTCCTTCTTTGGAAAATTAAAGTCAACGCCCTGAAATCTGCGCAAATAACTTTTGCATTAAGAAGAGGTGACTGCCCAGAAGTGTCATTTAATGGATCAGCAATCCCACAAAGTAATTGCATAAAGTAGGCTTGCACCCCGATCGCAGACTAACGTGGAAAAACCACATAAAAGCAAAGCCCCAGCAAATAAATTTAAAAAGTTTGAAGATGACCTGGTTGCTTGGCCGAAAATCTGCAACCACTCTGGAAAATAAAGTCCGTTTATACAAAGCTATACTGAAGCCCGTGTGGACTTATGGCATACAGTTTTGGTGTACTGCCAGCAACTCAAATATTGAGATTCTACAACGCTACCAAACAAAAATATTAGGTCATATTAAGTTAGGCAAATAATAATAACAACGTCAAAAGACTTAAAAGTTTTCACGTGCTAGATCGTCCTGACAGGTATTAAGTATGAAATAAAACATGTTATGCATAGAGTATGTAGTAGGGCTTAATGGATAACTACTGCCTCTGTTAATTTAAGCTTAATTATAAAATTTACTTACTGTCATACTTGTTTAAGACAGATTGTAAATAAAAATAGAAGAAAAAACAAGAGAGAACGCTATAGTCGAGTTCCCCGAATATCTGATACCCGTTACTCAGCTAGTGTAAGTGCGAAGGACAGTTTTTTGGCAAATAGATAGAAATTTATAAGACTAATACAAAAATGAAAAAATATCAAAACATTTTTCAAAAGTGTGGGCGTGGCAGCTTTGGGCGGTTTGTGGGCGTTAGAGTGGGCGTGGCAACCTGAATCGACAAACTTGCGCTGCGTCTATGTCCCTGGAGTCTGTATACTTAATCTCAACTTTCTAGCTTTTGTAGTTCCTGAGATCTCGACGTTCATACGGACAGACGGACAGACAGACGGACGGACAGACGGACATGGCCAGATCAACTCGGCTACTGATCCTGATCAAGAATATATATACTTTATATGGTCGGAAACGCTTCCTTCTGCCTGTTACATACTTTTCAACGAATCTAGTATACCCTTTTACTCTACGAGTAACGGGTATAAAAATATCGGTTTCTGAGCGTGGCAACATGGGTCAAAAAACTTGCGCTGCGTTTATGTCTGTGGAATCTGTATGCTTGATTGATCTTTCTAGCTTTTATAATTCAAAAGACCTCGACGTTCATACTGACGGACAGACGGACGACTCCGCTATTAGTCCTGATAAAGAATACATATATATACTTTATACGGTCGGAAACACTTCTTTCTACTTCATACATACTTTTCACCGTCTAGTATTCCCTTTTACTCTACGAGGGCGGGACTCGCAATGCGATCCAACTTTGTCAAGGTGTTCCGTTAAAAGTCTTTTCTTCAAAATGGTTTTAACAAATCATGACGTTTTATTAGTTTTTACATTATTAATTTAACCAATAATAAGTGAATCCTGTTGCCTGATTATAGTTAAAATTAATTCTAATGTATAAAGTTTACAATAATTGATAATAGCTTATGAAGCGATAAGTATTGAATTTGCCACCTACACACGTCAACAAAACTGAAGGCTATTTACGACTGCTAGGATCGACCTCACGGGTCTTGTGTTTTTTATAGAAAAACAAGGCTTATAATTAGTAAACATTAATTTGTAAGTACCAAATTGGGTTGCATAGGCAACGGTATATTATTTTCGAAAAATTTCATTGTTTACAGACCTTCTAATATTATTAAAAATAATGTTGTATTTAAATTAAAAAGTTAGATCAAAAAAAGTTGCCACATATGTACATACATATATATACATATGTAAGATTTGAAAGGAACTGTGTTATCTTAAGTCTTTGGCGATTTAAGCTATATGTTAACCTCTCGCTCGAAAGATAAGAGCAAAATAACACATGATGAATATATGTAACACCTGAGGAATAGATGACTCTGTTTTCCTCCGAACGATATTATGTTCTGAGTTGGTTAATCAAGCCAATCAATGGCCGTCTGCCCATCTGAGTAATTTAATCTTTGTTGCTATCAGCAAAATTCAACAAGTGAGCTATAAGTTATATCACAAATTGATTTAGTCCTATTTTATAAAAAAAATGCTGGTACATAGACTATGATTTCTACTCTAAATGAATGAAATCTTTTTTCAAAACAAAGTGTATTTATTTAGTCGATCGTTAATTTAAAAATTTTAATTAATGTTGGACCATTTATTCTATATATTATTTTTGCACCATTTAAATTGTTTACCCGGTACTCGTACAGATAATCGCTTCTTACCAATTAAAGCGGAATTAAGGTGTTATTTGTATTTTTTGTTATTCAATAATCGTTAGTGTCGTAAGGATTACGTAGCATGATTTAAAGTAAAGAATCCCAACTTAAAACTTCAAATTCTAGTTACATACGTTAATGTTTGCCATGGTTTTTTAAACAGTAATGTATCAGCTCATTATTCGGTTTTATTCATACTACTTTGGTCGAAAAATAGTAATAATATAAGCAGTCGAACTTAGTTCTTTTTCTACAAAAACCTGCGGTCAAATTAAGGGTATATAGGGTATAAGGGTGTAAAAGGACAGGTAGTTGAGGATTTTGACGAAAAGTGGTGGATAAAGTGCAAACGTACGACTCCATGTCCACCTTAAAAGAAAATAAGATGTATATCTAAATAGGGTTGCTGCTGAGAATTTTTTTAGATGCCAGAGAATTTGTGTCCGCATGTGGATCAAACCAGACTAAATTTAAAACCAAACCAAACTAAACGAGTCCGACTACTTGAGTCCTTGACCACCCGAGCGACAACCACTTCGACACCATAAGCCCGAGAGCAATTTCCTAACCTCAAACAATTATTTATGTTGAAAAAAATGAGGGTTGCTCATAGACTACAGATACAGGTGCAACGGTAGAGAGTAGTCTTGCAGTACATTTCAAGCAGTTCGTCCGATACAGTTTATATAAAAGGACTAAACATAATATATTAATAAAAAAAAGTTACAGTTGAATAAAAAAGAAGTAATTAATTAAATTTAAGCGAAAAAAAACCTATTAATACAAACTACTTTAACATCAAAAAAGAGATATGCTATATGCTGCAATACATATTTAACTTAGAAAATGTTAACGACAGCAAAAAATCAATTAAATAATGAAAAACGAATGTATTTATATACCCGTTTCATATTAGTATTGAAGCGCGTTAATATGTATTGTGTAGTCTATTTTGGATATTTTGGATTTAAAAACTCATTTGTTTTTTGATTTCCCCAAAAAATGTTAAAAAGTAGTAGCATATTTTTATTTTATTTACAAGAAAATTCAGATTTGCATGCGTGTTTCTTTAGAAATCAATTGATTTACATACCACAAATTGAGTTACTTTTATTGATTTTTATATAGATCACACTTTCGCTTTGGATGAATACTCGGAGGAATATTCATGAGTTCAGCCCTAGATAGCTGGCATTTTTATTTCAATTAACAATTAACAAAATATTCAAAAAGAAGAATAAACTTATTAGGCATTTTGTTAAAGATAATGTTTAAAAAAGGATTGTAATTCGGCTAGTTAGCCGAACCTATTAAATCTGGTCCGATATATATAAGAAAGAGAATTGGAATTCCTTCGCAGCACTAGTAATATAAAATAAACACGAGTTTGAAATCACACTCCGAAGGCGGATAATTCGCTATTAGGGGCTCTTGACTTATATATTCTAATAATACAAACACAAATTTTTGAACCATTTTAGAAACAGGATATGACATATCACCTTACTTCGTCGGGAAAAAGGAATATTACATTACAATCATGTAAAGAAGAGAATCCTTACTCTCAAGAAGCAGAGGACTCCGACGAGGAGCGCGAGCTAACCAACCTTAACTGGCTTTTGAGAAATCAAAATTTAACTTGGCCAAAAACCATTGATTCCAACCCATCCGAAATTTTATATACGAAAAGATACGCAGAACAAACTTACAAGCCAAGTGTCCAAGAAACACAAATTAAAATGTTTTATTCTAGGAATGAGAACACAGAGAAAATATCGCATATAATTTTAGAGGGTAAAGCACAAAAATCTATAATAAAGAGACCAACTCCATCAGAACGCCTTGAAATTTTCATCAATAAAGTCAAAAGGTTTGTATAATTGAATTTATACCCTAGAATACATACATATGAATTTATTTTTATTTTTAAGGGACTTGAAAGAATACGAAAAGTTAGCTAGCAAATATGAAACCGACGTGACCGAGAAACCGCCGTTTAATTATTCACATATAATTGGAATGGCTATGTTACAGAATGGGCGTATAACATTACAACAATTATGTTCTTGGATAGAGGCCAAGTTTGCATTCTTTAGAGTTCGAAAGAAATGGAATGTGAGTACTATTAATTGTGTTGAATAGAATAATCCAATAATTTTACAAATATTAAATAGAATTCCATTAGGCATAACTTATCATTGCACCATTGCTTTCGTAACCGAAAAAGGGAAGAAAAGGGAAAAGGAGGTTACTGGGAGTTGGGAGTGGACCCAAAAAAGTGTGACCGGAAACGAATTCGAAATAGAAAAATTAGTCATCCAATGCAAAATCAAACTGCTAGGTACCATTCTGAACATTTAACTCAAATACAAGTACCTAAATCTGCTCAGCAAAATCAGTCAAGACTTGTTAAAAAATTAAGGACAAATAGCCTTCCAGAAAAAACTGAAGCAAATATCTTTAAAGAAAAAGAAGCAAAACTGTTCGTGCCTTATAATAAACGCAATGTCGCTCGTGAAAATGATGTGCAATATGAACAAGGACGGTTACGAACAATAAATAAAGAGGACATTTTAAAAAAGTCTGAGCTTGACATTATATCATGCGGTGACCAATTTGTAACAGATTCTCAAACCTTAAACTGTTTTTTTTCGCACAAGATAGATACTACCAACACGGTAAGACTAATAACATTCATATTAAGATAAGTGTTCTTTTAAAAAATATACTTTGCAGGCCATTTCTGGAGAAGAGAATTTCTGCACATTCAATAACATAAATTTATTTTCTGAAACGACACCTGTGCTTGCTTCAAATTCAACTATCGTAGAAGACCAAAATGTATCAACTGATGTATCCTCTGCAAGCTATCCATGCAACATAACAATTAATTATGATTACACACACTTTCCGCAAATAGTTGACAGCATTGACGAGCAGTTCCAATACCTGCATGATAGCGCTGAGTACGGTAGAAACGACGATATTTTAGATAACCTTCTTGATGTTTATGTTACGCACTATTAAAACTAAACCTAATGCAATACAAAATCTCAATATATTTGTTTATAAGGTTATTAAACAATCTTTTAGTGAAAGGGCTTGTACGATCGACGATTTGATTTCTTTGGCGCATTCCAAAATTAGCAGGAACGCCTAAAAAACATTCAAATTGTTCATTTAATTGTAAAATTGGTCCTTAGAACATTAAAATTGATCCTTAAAACAAAAAACATTTTTTTATTTCTACAAATATTGCTCGATATTTTAAAAATATTTTATTTAAAGTTAGAAAGCTTACATTTTGTTTACATTTAATACAAATTCAACATTTGTATTAACTTAAAATGAGGGTAGGTTGAATACCCTTAAATATTGAAATACAATAAAAGGGGATTCTTAAAAATCGTAATATGTTCTTAATAATACGAATACCTATACCCAAAATATGGCTACCGAAAGAAATAGTAAGCGTCTAAGACTCTGACTTAGGAGTCTTAAGTGTTATTATACCCGTTACTCGTAGAGTAAAAGGGTATACTAGATTCGTTGAAAAGTATAAAACAGGCAGAAGGAAGCGTCTCCGACCATATAAAGTATATATAAATTCTTGATCAGGATCAATAGCCGAGTCGATCTGGCCATGTCCGTCTGTCCGGCCGTCTGTCCGTCGAGATCTCAGGAACTACAAAAACTGCAGAGACACAGAAGCAGCGCAAGTTTGTCAAGCATGTTGCCACGCCCACTCTAACGCCCACAAACCACCTAAAACTGCCACGCCCACACTTTTGAAAAATAATTTGATATTTTTTCATTTTTGTATTGCCAAAAAACTTTTTGCCACGCCCACTCTAACAACCACAAATCGCCCAAAGCTGACACGCCCACACTTTTGAAAAATAATTTGATATTTTTTCATTTTTGTATTGGTATTAATCTTGTAAATTTCTATCGACTTTTTGCCACGCCCACTCCAACGCCCACAAAGCGTCAAAAACTGTCAGTGCTGAAGACTCTCCTTTGTGCTTCCACTAGCTGAGTAACGGGTATCAGATAGTCGGGTAACTCGACTAAACCGTTCTCTCTTGTTTTTTTTTGCTTTGCCTCTGGCGACCCCTGCAGTTTATTGGCAATTTTCTCAAAGTGTGAGTTGTATTTGACACCATTTTAAGGGTGTGCTGCTTGTGCAACAAGAAAATCCCTCTGAAACTGGGCTTACATCAGAAAAAAATAAAACAAGAGAGAATGCCGAGTTCCCCGATTATCAAATACCCGCTACTCAGATAGTGGAAATGCAAGGGAGAAATTTCAATTTTGAGCTGTTTGTGAGTGTTAGAGTAGGCGTGGCAAAAAGATAAATTTACAAGAAATCCTTAGTGGTCCTTCCAATGACCTATTGCTTCCGACTCATAACATAATAAGAGTGCAAATGGTCCAAAACCGATTATCTGATACCCTTTACGTACCTAGTGGTAGTGCGAAGCAGAAACTTCAACACTAACAGTTTTGTGCAATTTGTGGGCGTTAGGGTGGGCGTGGCAAAAAGTGTTTTTGGCTAATCGATAGAAATTTACAAGACGAATAAAAAAATAAAAAAAAATATCAAAACATTTTTCAAAATTGTGGGCGTGGCAGCTTTTGCGGCTTGCGGGTGTTAGAGTGCGTGTGTTTTTCCAAAAGAACGAACGGACAGCTCCGGATCGACCCGGCTATTGATCGTGATCAAGAATATATATACTTTATTTGAGGGGAAATGCTTCCCAGCCTTTCACTGGCGTTCAAAAATAACAAAAAAGGCGACCAACGTGCCGAAAACGAATACCGCTGCGTTTAAATGATTTCAAGAGCGCCTGCAGGCATCGTAGAAGCAGCCCGATTTTGACTGGCCCTGTCAAAGATTTTTTGTGGACGGTAATCACACTGAATACAGTCGAGAAGCACTGATTCCCACACACACACTCACTCGCTTTTTTGTTGCGTAGATGTACACGCTGATCAGCTCCCCATAGAAAAGAAACTCCAGTGAATGGATGAAGAAAGCATTTGGAGTTTTCTAGGTCATATAATATAGTTTCCGGATAGACGGACATGGCCAGATCGACTCAGCTATTGATCCTGATCAAGATAAAATAAAATAAATAAATATACTTTATATGGTCGGAACGCTTCCATGTTGCCACGCCCACAAAGCGCCAAAAACTGTTAGTGTTGAAGAGTCTCCTTTGCACTTGCACTAGCTGGGTAACGGGTATCAGATAGTCGGGGAAACTCAATAGCGTTCTCTCTTGTTTAACTTGGAGTTCTCGGAAACTATATTATATGACCTAGAAAATGATATAAAATGGTAATCGACATGCCAAAAAAAACTCTTGCACGTAAAAACTAACTGAAGGGGTTTCTGATGCTATTTCTCTTTTGAATATGGTATGGAATATGGTACCTTTTTAGTAAATATGCTTATAATTTTAAATTTTCATGTCCATGTATTATAGATATATTAACATTTTGGTGCTCTTCGTCACTAAATATATGAATTGTTTTATGCTTCAGTTTAGATTACATTTTCGCAGTATATATATTTAACATTTATAGAACAAAAATAGCCTTTTCTTTCTGAATAAAGAAACATATGCCTTTATTGTATTGACACATATTTTCATAATATGTCAACGGAATTCGTTTTTAATCACTCAACACTCTTTTTGTCATTATCCCTTCCGATCTCGGGGTATTCCAATTTAACACCGGGGTCACATGAAAAGATGGGGCAGCAATAAGGAAATGATGCGGTTTTATTAGTCTTTTCTGTGTCCAGTTTACATTTGTCATTTGCCAGTGGCAATGGGCCGCAATCTTCTACGAGTTCCAAAAGCCTACATATAAATACATTTGTTCATTAAAATTTATAATATATACAATAAATAAAGCTCTTCTTTAAATTACTTGGTATCATTTTCCTCATTTTGAACACAAGTAGATCGACCGCAGAATGGAGTCAGGTCCCACGACTTTCCGGGCTCAACAGTGGCACATCGAGTAGAAGCAAAGCACATTGCCGGAAAATCTAAAAAATTATAAGATTTATTTTAAGGAAGTGCGAGGGAAAATTTAACCCGCAACTGGCCATGTCCGTCTGTCTGTCCGTCCGTATAAACGTCGAGATCTCAGAAACTATTTAAGCTAAAATGTTAAGATTAAGCATACAGTTTCCAAAGAAATTGATGCAGCGCAAGTTTCCAAATGTTACCACGCCCACAAACCAGCCAAAGCCAACACATTTGAAAAATGCTCTGAAATTTTTTCTTTTTTGATTTCATTGTACATTTTTATTGAGTTGCTGAAAATAACGTTTTGTCACGCCCACTCTAAAGCCTACAATTCCATCAAAATAAGTCACGCCCAAACTTTTGAAAATGTTTTATATTTTTTTGATATTTTTTCGTTTTCTTGTTACTCTTGACAATTACTATCAGAATACAAAAAACATTTTAGTCACGCTCTTTTTAACGCTCACAAACTGCTCAACAGTTAAATTCTGTAATTTCTTATTCATTGGTTTCTGTGGCACCTAAGTTTATTGGCTTTTGACACGGCTGTTGATACTAATCAAGAATATATACTTTATAAGAGGGCAATTGCTAATTACTCTGCTGTAAGTATTGACTATTGAAGTTAATTCATATAAACGTGCGCACGATGTGGCATTACTTACTAGTATTTTTTCAATTAACTTTAAATGTACTTTTAATAGCTTTCTAATGCTCCGATCTGAACACACTGACAAGTACTTTAAGCGTGTGAGCGTTGTATTCGGTTTGGCAAGTAAGATTTATTCATATTTGCTAAATATGAACAAAACGTATCAGATTCAACATTCTTTCGATACAGTAATGCTTATATTGTTCTTATACCTTTTAATTAATTATTTACAAATACGATGATTGGCATACATACCTCTTAGAACATCGGCAGGAATAAGGCGTTTGAAAATTCGTATTTCACCTGCTTTGGTAGCGTCATCCTGTGTAATTTTTTGTTCAGCACACAGAGAGACTGTCAAGGCTGTCAAAATGAGGGCACATACAGCAAAATGAAAACTCATTTTAAAGATTTCAAAGATGTTTAATTTTTGTAATTTGTAATAATACACGAGTAAAATAATATCGGCCCAAGTAAGAAATACAAAAAACGACCACTACTGGAATTAGCCAGTCTACATGAGGCGAAAGTTCACAATAAAATAAACCAACTGGCCAGTCGCACCTATACTTATGGGTATCTCATACATATATGTAGTGGCTACCTAAGATAAAGCTTTTGTGCTGGATTGAATACCACTTTGAAAGTTGTTACATTAAAAAAAATAAAACAGTGCTAAGCTTTGTGCTTTGGCCCGGTTTTCACCAGCATTGTCGTAAATCCAAATCAACGCGAGCATGTAGCGTACATACATATTTATGGTAATATAAGGAATCTCCGACAAAATGAAGTTATCTTAATAAGTAGACAACATGTACGTGCTTAAATGTATATATTCCTTTATAATATAGATACTTTGTATGTATATATGCAAGTATTGATATATGTATGTATAAACATTTTTCGTCACAATTGTTTATATCAAAACATTTAAAATTAGAGGGTGCGATCTTCACTCTTTTCTTACATCGCCGAGATGTGCTTTTGTTTGATATAAGAAGTTTTCTGCGAGGTTTACTATGAGTAGTTTGCATAAATTGAGTATCTTGATAAGCATATATTTCAAAAGGTGAAGTTATAAAACCTCTAGCTATATACCAAGAGTTGGCCAATTTGAAGAAATGGGAATTTGAAAGGGCTATACGGGATTATCGAAAGAAGTTAGAAAAATTAAAATTAAAATTCAAAGTTGTTTTAGCCCTTGTAGCCCTAACTGTTTTCTCAGAACAGAAAAAATTTCTATTAAAGTTGTGTAGTAATTCAAAATTGTCTTTAAAACTCGTACACTTTTTTGTATCTGAGTTTTAAACCTTTTGGTTTATCTACAAGTAGCCAGATAAGGATTCAAGCCAACAAATATTTGAACACTTAACCCTTTTTAAATTATATATTTAATGTACTCGTAATAAAACGTTCAAAACGGATCTAGCAATACTGCTGAGCAATAGCAAGGTATTTAGCTCTCTTTGTACACAAAGTATTTATATTTTTAGCACAAGCCGAGTCGAGCTGGCCATGTCCGTCCGTCTGTCTGTCCGAATGAAAGCTGTGATCTCGGAAACTTAAGCTAAACTTAGATTAAGCATGCAGATTCTAATGACGCCTACGCTGTAGGCGTTGCCAAGCTCACAAACCGTCCAACACTACCTCGTCCACACTTCTTTTTCTACCCGTTACTCGTAGAGTAAAAGGGTATACCAGATTCGTTGAGAAGTATGTAACAGAATGAAGGAAGCGGTTCCGATCATATAAAGTATATATATTCTTGATCAGGATCAATAGACGAGTCGAATTGGCCATGTTCGTCTGCCCGTATGAACGTCGAGATCTCAGGAACTATGAAACCTAAAAAGTTGAGATTAAGCATACAGACTCCAGAGACAGACGCAGCGCAAGTTTATTGGACATGTTGCCGCTCCCACTGGAAAATTTCGTACCGATAGTTATACCCGTTACTCGTAGAGTAAAAGGGTATACTAGATTCGTTGAAAAGTATGTAACAGGCAGCAGAAAGCGTTTCCGACTATTTAAATAATATATAATCTTGATCAGGATCAATAGCCGAGTCGATCTGGCCATGTCCGTCTGTCCGTCCGTCTGTCTGTCCGTCTGTCCGTCCGTATGAACGCTGAGATCTCAGGAACTACAAAAGCTAGAAAGTTGAGAATAAGCATACAGACTCCAGAGACATAGAAGCAGCGCAAGTTTGTCGATTCATGTTGCCACGCCCACTCTAACGCCCTCACACCGCCCAAAACTGCCATGCCCACACTTTTGAAAAATGCTTTGATTTTTTTTCATTTTTGTATTAGTCTTGTAAATTTTTATCGATTTGCCAAAAAACATTTTGCCACGCCCACTCTAACGCCCACAAACCGCCCAAAGCTGCTACGCCCACACTTTTGAAAAATGTTTTGATATTCTTTCATTTTTGTATTAGTCTTGTAAATTTCTATCAATTTGCCAAAAAACTTTTTGCCACGCCCACTCTAACGCCCACAAACCGAAAAAAACTATCAGTGTTGAAATTTCTTCTTCGCACATCCACTAGCTAAGTAACGGGTATCAGATAGTCGGGGAACTCGACTATAGCGTTCTCTCTTGTTATTGCATTGGTCTTGTAAATTTCTATCGATTTGCCAAAAACTTTTTGCCACACCCACAAACCGCCCAAAGCTGCCATGCCCACACTTTTGAAAAATGTTTTGATATTTTTTCATTTTTTTATTAATCTTGTAAATTTCTATATATTTGCCATCTATATATTTGGGCACGCCCACTCTAACGCCCACAAACCGCCAAAAACGGTCTGTGTTGAAGACTCTTTTTCGCACTTCCACTAGTTGAGTAACGGGTATCAGATAATCTGGGAACTCGACTATAGCGTTCTCTCTTGTTTTAAAACTAGCACAGGAGTGGACGGACGAACCGACGGCATTGGCTATATTAACTTGGCTGTTGTTACTGTTCAAGAAGATATCATAATCTGGTCGCAAATATCTTCTTCATTGCTAACATCGAACCTATAAGCAAAATATCAAAAGCTCTTTTATCCTTATAGGCTAGTAAAATATATTTTAGATGTCCTGCTATTTCTTGCTTAAAAAGAAAATGTATCTGAAAACTGTCTCTGTCTATTTTACAATTCTTATCAATAAGAGCATAAAGGCTGAACCTTGTACAATGCGTATTGTACATCACTTAATCAAAAAACCAAATTATTGCATTTACATAAATTACTAGCAATTTTTTCAGCAACGGCCGATAGCTAGTTTCTTGCTTTAGCAAGGATATGAACAAGACTATAAGATTTTTCACAAGAATTTTCTTTAATAACATGTTTTATTTGACTTTTGTAAAGTGCTTAGCAGTCATGTTAACGACAAAAGAAGATCGGTGTTACAATAGATGAAATAATCAGTGGATACGATTGTACTTGTTAATGCCCATAGGAAATAAAACAAGACAACAGATATCGACGTAGTCGACAATAAGGTCCCCTTTCGCTCTGATTATTTTTGTTTATATATATTTTATTGGTACACGCCAATAATAATACATTATGTGAAAAAAATACATAATTATTTTTGCCTCCTTTTATATTGATCAGCTTCACTTGATAGACACATCAGATTAGATTAGAGTACCAATATCTTAGGCCTGTCCAATTTGTCCTTTCTTCTCAGGGACATTATTGTTTGCTTTTTTTCCAACCTGTTATACCCATAAAATATTGAAATCATTACCATTTTAAAAGTTATGAAGAACTCGATCTAGAAAAACCATATGGTATCTGAAATAAGTTTAATTAATTGAGATTTCTCAAATAATATCAGTAATAAATGCATACCTTGTCGGACTTATAAAGATGTGTATGTGGTAGCAAGAATGTTGAACCCAAATCTCTTTCAGTCATTGTGTTGGAGACCTTTTTGAGAGGTTAACATCATCATTCAAAATAGTTTCGCCCTATATACATTAAATACATTACCTCATTGAATGCGCTTGGGCTGTTGGAATAAGCCTCATTAAAGGAAATATTTTCATCTAATCTAAAAAATATATATAAAAAGGAATTTTATCGTAATATTTTTAATAAATAAGTATTATTCTAATCTAAATTATATATTTTGGTAAAGAGCCAGTAAAAAAATTAGCTATTTTTGGGTGTAACCCAGCTGGTTTTTAAAAATGTCGTTAAACGAAAGATTCTTAATAGAGGTATTTTACATCATTTCAAAGGTTTCATGACCCAAAAATTGCGTTTGTATACGATCGCAAAAAAATTTCACTTTTCACGTAAAAGTGTATACAACACAGTATAAGAAAACAAGAGAGAACGCTATAGTCGAGTTCCCCGACTATCTGATACCCGTTACTCAGCTAGTAGAAGTGCAGGTTTGTGGGCGTTAGAGTGGGCGTGGCAAAAAGTTTTTTGGCAAATCGATAGAAATTTAGACGACTAATACAAAAATGAAAAAATATCTAAACATTTTTCAAAAGTGTGGGCGTGGCAGCTTTGGGCGGTTTGTGGGCGTTAGAGTGGGCGTGGCAAAAAGTTCTTTGGCAAATCGATAGAAATTTGGAAGACTAATACAAAAATGAAAAAATATCAAAACATTTTTCAAAAGTGTGGGCGTGGCAGCTTTGGGCGGTTTGTGGGCGTTAGAGTGGGCGTGGCAAAATTTTTTTTGACAAATCGATAGAAATTTACAACACCAATACAAAAATGAAAAAATATCAAAACATTTTTCAAAAGTGTGGGCGTGGCAGTTTTGGGCGGTTTGTGGGCGTTAGAGTGGGCGTGGCAGCATGATTCGACAAACTTGCGCTGCGTCTATGTCCCTGGAGTCTGTATGCTTAATCTCAACTTTCTAGCTTTTGTAGTTCCTGAGATCTCGACGTTCATACGGACAGACAGACGGACAGACGGACGGACAGACGGACAGACGGACAGACGGACGGACAGACGGACATGGCCAAATCGACTCGGCTATTGATCCTGATCAAGAATATATATACTTTATATGGTCGGAAACGCTTCCTTCTGCCTGTTACATACTTTTCAACGAATCTAGTATACCCTTTTACTCTACGAGTAACGGGTATAAAAATTTTGAAAGTCTTTGGCTTATACAATATCTGCAGTATACACAAAACAAAAGTTTCATGTAGATAGCTTAACGACTAAAAGACTAGTTTTTGTAAAAAAAAACGATTAAAAAACTGTCAATACCTATTTCGACGAGATATACTTTAATGTGTTGAAATCAGTACACCCTCTGCAAGGATATATTTTAAAACAAGAGAGAACGCTATAGTCGAGTTCCCCGACTATCTGATACCCGTTACTCAGCTAGTGGGAGAAGGAGAGTCTTAAACACAATTTTTGGCGGTTTGTAGGCGTTATAGTGGGCGTGGCAGAAAGTTTTTTGGCAAATCGATAGAAATTTACAAGACCAATATAAAAATTAAAAAATATCAAAACATTTTTCAAAAGTGTGGGCGTAGCAGCTTTGGGCGGTTTGAGGGCGTTAGAGTGGGCGTGGCAAAAAGTTTTTTGGTAAATCGATAGAAAATTACAAGACTAATACAAAAATGAAAAAATTTCAAAACATTTTTCAAAAGTGTGGGCGTGGCAGTTTTGGGCGGTTTGTGGGCGTTAGAGTGGGCGTGGCAACATGAATCGACAAACTTGCGCTGCTTCTATGTCTCTGGAGTCTGTATGCTAAATCTCAACTTTCTAGCTTTTCTAGTTCCTGAGATCTCGACGTTCATACGGACGGACAGACGGACATGGCCAGATCGACTCGGCTATTGATCCTGATCAAAAATATATACACTTTATATGGTCGGAAACGCTTCCTTCTGCCTGTTACATACTTTTCAACGAATCTAGTATACCCTTTTACTCTACGAGTAACGGGTATAAAAAGGATGGAGATATTTATGATTATAGGCTTATACATTTTAACACTAATTTTGGAGACATTGATCAATACCAAATTTTTCTATATAACCCGAATGGGAAATACTAAGGAAATCAACATATAATTTACATTAAAATCCTCTGAACTTCTGCGTTGCAAACTTTCACAAACTAAAATTCTGTTGCTTGAAGTAAGCCATTTGCTGACAACTAACTAGACTCAAAATATTATAGTAGTCAATTTCAATTCACATTTCATTATTTTATGTGTTGAACAATAAAATAAATAAGCAACTTACGTTGAAGTTCCAAATCCTATTTTATCTGTATTCAGGGCAGATACCTCATATCCAGCAGATACTAGTGCAGCTTTGGCTAAAGTGCTACCTCTGTAGATAAGATTATCTGATAACGTTAAATATTCTAAATGTTGCTTACAGTTTGGGGCTAAGGATCGATAGGCAGTCATACGATCGTCATCTTTATGCACAACTCCTTGCCTTGTACTATCCATACTTGATCTTTTACCATGATGACTTAAACAAGAATTTTGAGAAATATCGGGAAAGCTAAATTTTGCTCGTGGAATCCTTAGAGTAAGAGAACGGTTATTTTGGTCTTTTTGTTGTGGGCTTCGGTCGGTACTACCATGTAGAAAGTCATGCTGTGTAAATGCACGTGTGATATTTAAACCGTGTACTTTTCTAGAAGCTATCGTGTTCGTGTAAGTTTGAATCATACTTGTTTTTGTATGTGTTGCTGTATTCATGAAATGATTCTTCACTCCATTATATTTCTGTAAGGTAAATCCAGAATTATTATTATTTGAACTCTATAAGACTCTTAAACTTACCTTATTAGACATTAATGTCATGTTTTTACATATTTCGCCAATATTTTCCTTTTTACGGACTGATGGTCGACCAATTTTGATTGAGGTTGTTATACTTGGATTTAGTGAGGAAGCTGCAATCCATAATTGGCTTGTTTTCCTATCGACTTGTTTTTTGCGCTTGGTGATTATTAGCAAAAAGAGGAACATAACCAAAGAAGACAATATTGCGCCACTTGTAACAATAAATAGTATTATTATTTTCAAGTTAATTTGGCACTTCGTTCCGGTATACCAAGCATTGCACTTGCATACCGCTATTCCTTGATGGCTCTTTTTAACCGGATCATTGACGCATTTGCCGTTATAGTTACATTTATCGCAACCGATTATATTATCTAGGCAATAGCGACCGGGGTGTAAGCTGTTTTCTAAGATATCTATGTAACCCTCCTTGCAACTGCAAGTGTAACTTCCAATTAAGTTAAAACATTGCGCATTTGGGGAACAGTCATAAAAATTTTTGTTGCGACATTCATCAAAGTCTATAATTTTAAAATACATTATTTTTTAAGAAGTAATTGTCAAGGCGAAATAGTTACCCTTGAATGTAAGGAATTGGAGCCCTTTTCTTGAGGTGTACAGTCCCGTGCCTCCAATACTAAAGTTGCTTTGCCGTAAATATTTTTTAAATACAGTTGTAAGTTGATCCTCATTGCTATTCTCTGATAACTATATTTATTGAACATGTTATAAATATAAAGTTAAATAAGTTTTTATTTAACGCTAACCTGAAGGAGGTAGGTGATCAATAACGTGTTCTTGGTTTGAGTCAAAGCTGTTAGTAGTTGCACACCGTGAAATATATCTCTATAATCAGATTGCATTACCATGCGATCGGCGGCTTCCAACAATATTTTACTAATATTTCGATATTCGATTGAAGAATTACTTTTTCTTTTATTGCTGAATTTTAATAAGTGACTTTCCGCCCAGTTGGCATGAATTCTCATTTCATACGTATAAGTAGCTGAAATAGATTACAAATAATTCATATTCATATTAAATACATATCATAATATCATAATACATACGTTTGCAAGGGTGATCCAGAAACATACGTCCAAAACCAGGTCGACACTCACAAATACCTAAAGTTTCGGTACTATTTCCATAGGTTACGCATATTTCATTTTTATTTAATCTGCATTTTGAATGGCAAGCAGTATCAGATTTTTGTTTTATTACATCGATTCTCTGTGACAGAGAATCTATTAGATCTGCTCTAAAGGGCATACTTCTTAAGTCGCTGGGGGCATAACTTATCTGATCTGGGTTTGAGTTAGAGATTACCGAGCTCGATTTGTTTATAAAATCGGTGTGCCCCCTCTCTGAGCCATTTTCCATTTCAAAATTATCTGCAGTCCCAGAGTATCTGAGATCATACTTTACGTTATATGGCTCCCTGTTATAGTCTGACCCATTCAGAATACTAGCATCGGGACTGCCTTGAGATATAAGTACTTTCTGAACACTAATGTATATAGGTTTCATTAAATATGTTTTCGAAGTATTCACAACAAAATGCCCAAGAGGTATATATTTTTCAGCATCAATACTTTCAGTTTTGGTGATTTGCAACGTATTAAAAGAGTTCGTTGTTCTTTCTGTGATCGAACTTTTTTGTGAAAAAGAATCATCCTGCATCATTTCAGATGGTTCAAGCATTTTATCATCGTTCTTTAGTTTTTGTATCCAACTATTTTTGCAGTCTTTAATATTGCATATGATACCCAAGGTCGCACTACGCAAATCTTGACCAGGTTCAAAATGCGGCTCTTGTATTGTGTTCAATGAACCTAAATTGTATAGAAAACTATTTGGAAGTTCCAAGTTTGATGTTTGCAGATTGATATCATTTATCGACGTTAACACGCGAGAACTTGTCTTTATAGATACTGTTGATTTTGAATAAGGGACCTTCAAAATAGGTAGTGAGCTTGAAAAATGAATATATTTACTAGACACAGATGAGCAGTTAGCGCTGAAGTTTGTTGTTCTCAGAACAATTGTAATGTTTTCAGAATCAGATGCATGTCTTGTAAAGTGTTTAATATGTGAATTTGCATTTATTGCAAGAAATAGCTCACACAAAATTTCAGAGCAATACTTTTTGGTAGGAGACACCGAATTTGTGGTTATCACTGAGAACCTTTTGTTCGATGCAGCGTTGCCGAAAATATTATTTTTCTTAGTGATTTTAAACTTCAAAACACGGGATGATTCGTTTGAGTACTCTGCTGTTTGATCTGGCTTTGAAAAAGGTTTCACTTTTTGATTAGGAGCTCCATTTTTATATCTTGTTTGTTTACCATTATGCATGCTATCCAGTCCAGCAGTTGGTTGGGAAGGAAAATTATTTTGAAAAACGGGGGCATATGTGGTTATTTTATTTGGTTTCTTCATATTTTCAATGGAAATTCCTTGAAATTTAACTTTGTTATATTTATCGGGGTCTAACTTATTGTTGCTATTGGATGTTATATGAACATTAATTTTTTCGTCGCTTAGAGGTATTTTTATATGTGGCATAAAAAAAGTATCGGTATATAATTTTACGGTTGTCGCTCCCGGAATGCTATCAGATTCCTTTTTGAAAGTCAGTGGACGGGCATGCATTTGAATAGTATGGCTAATTACATTATTTTGTAATTTTATTTGTTGAGCATTTGACGGTGTAGTTATGATTAGGGGCGTAACATTGGATAACGACGATTTTATGGGGTTTTGATGACCGTCTTGACTAAAGAAATATTCAGTAGTATTTGACATGGCAAAATAACTTTCAGAAACTGGCAGACTTGTAACCATTATTTGTGGTATCCGAAATATGTCTAGGATATGATGGTTGTAAAATGCAGTATTAAGGTCAATTATTGGATCAATTATTGGTTTCTGGTCAAATTGGGAATTAAGTGTTGCACTCTTTACTTGTTTTTGAGGATTTATTAGTATTGAAGGCGGTTTTAATATACTAGCATACTCTATATAAGTTCTTTTATTGTATGAATTATTATAATTATCCAAAATATTGGAATTAATTGGATTATTTAAGTACAATGATTTTAGCGATATTGAGGGACGATTGTTTACTGCGGTTGTATTTCTGATAAACAATGTGTGGAATACTCCGACATTTATATTTGGAATTCCAAAAATAACATTGGCGCTGGCCGTTATGACTTCTCCAGGCCTTATAGGAATTCCCTTATTCATTAATTCGTTTTCATATATCTTTGACGATACTACATGCTCTTGGCGAGGTGTTATTTTTTTTGTTTTCGTTACTAAGTCCATCCTCAGTGGATATATATGTAATGAATTAATATTTAGTTTGTCTGGAGTATCGCTTTTTAATTTTATTTCTTCATACTCGTTTTGGGCCAATGGTATATATACTGGTTTTTTAATAACTGCTGATATAGTTTGGCTTTGAACACTATTAGATTTTGGCCATCCTTTTTTATACGTTTGGTTGTACGTCTGTTCTTTCTGTAAATTGATTAACTGTTTTTTTAATAAGTGTGCCACAACATTTAGCACAGGACGAAAACTTTCCAAGCCAATTTTCTCAATAGTACTGGTTTGGGATGTTACAGAACTAAGCCGCGATTGCATTAATTTATTTTTAGTTTGTATATATACTTCGCTATTTTCAGACTCCAATAATATTAAATCTGTATTGTTAAAGAGGCTTGGTTTTTTCAAGACGTTGCTAAAATTCTCATAAAAGTCACTTTTCTTAGTACTTAAAGTTGGTTTTCGCTCACTACTTATTAACGTAGCGCTGTGTAAACTCATTGCTGAACTTATATATATATTCTGTTTCTTCGACGTGGCCAAATTGCTTAAATTGGGTGTTGTTTGGAAGATATAGACACCCGTTACTCGAATAATTTCACCTGGCAGCAATGTGACCATTGTAACAATACTTTGGCGTTGATGTTTTCTCTTTTTAATCAAAAGTTTCGATTTTAAAGAAAGCAAAATATTTAAGCCTAATAGCGAACTATTAACGGTATCCGTTATTATATGTTTTATAAAGTGAGTGTGACGCATTAATTGATGGTTGGGAACTCTTAGATCCCTTTTACATGATTCCTTTAAAATGGTCAAATTAGAATTATACATACTTGAGCAAAAAGTTAGTGTTTCTAACAAGGCTTTTGTTGAATATATCCTAAGATAGTCAGATTCGTTATAACTCATTGCAAAAGTAGATGAATTATTTGATTGTTTCACGCTCGAAACAATTTTAGTTACTTCTGTATTCATGTAAGCGGAAGTGGTAACTGGAAGGGGCTCTGTAATAACTACTTGAGTGAGATTTTTTTTACTTGAGATATATGTTGGAGTTCCAAAATTATCATATACGGTTGTAGTTAATAATATGTAACTAAAGTATGTGTTTGTGCTAGGTGAAATATCTATGGTTGAATGTGGAAGAGCCAAGGACTGCTTTGTTTTCGTAATTGTGTTTGTGACAGTATCTTTTGATGTGACTATCATTGGAGTCAACTGTCCTCGATCAATTGTGTTTAAATAGTGATAATTTGTTGGAAACATACCAACTCCTATATCTGGAGTCTGAGTTTCATATACATTATTTGACGAAAAATATAATATAAGCTTATTGTCTTACCCTTGAGAAAATTACGTCTGCTATCATCGAGTTACTTGCATGAAGGTAATTTTGCTCTTCAGTAAAACTGTTGGTAATAACCATGTTTTTGGTAACCAAATGAAAACTTCCATTTTCCACATTGGTTGTGTGATATTTGTAAGTAGTTAGACAAATTTTTCTTACAAATACGTTTTTGGGAACAATAAGTGTTTTCTATGGAATTAGTAAATAAGACTTGTTAAATTTTCGATATCGTGTAGAAAACTCTTACCTGTTTAATTAAAGGCAATGTTAAAATCATCTGATTTTGTAACGTACTTGGGGCCAATGTCAAAGGCTTCTCGGATCGTAAGGTTTTTAAAATATGTTGACGATAATTACTGTTTGCATTTTGGGTGGCCATCGCTAGATTTTCAATATGTTTCCCCTTTTCGTCGGCAATTATTAGTTCCACTCCATTTGACATAACATGAGTGGCAAGATTGTACCTGGCCTCGTCTAATACTTTTTCCGAGACAGAGCCATATAACAAATTACTTTCGTTATCTAACTCAAAGCTTTTATTATATTTCCCGGTCTCGTCATGTGCTTTGAAACTATAATCTTCTACTTGATTGCGCTCTATATCAATTTCAAAAGAATATTTTAATATTATATTATATTTGTGTGGACACTTGTCCGGACTTGTTTAAGGCAATATGAGAAAAGAGAAATGTGAAGAACATATACACTTCTAAACATATTAACCATAAAAATAAAAACTAACTATTAAAATGCTTATTACCTAATTTTATTTGCTGTACAGATATAGCTAATGAGATGTTACACAGTTTAGAAAAAATAAAAAATAATGTTAGCCGGAAATCTTCATTATGCGTTTTGTACATAGTAGATGTTTGTATATCATTATACCCGTTACTCGTAGAGTAAAAGGGTATACTAGATTCGTTGAAAAGTATTTAACAGGCAGAAGGAAGCGTTTCCGACCATATAAAGTATATATATTCTTGATCAGGATCAGTAGCCGAGTCGATCTGGCCATGTCCGTCTGTCCGTCCGTCTGTCTGTCCGTCTGTCCGTATGAACGTCGAGATCTCAGGAACTACTAAAGCTAGAAAGTTGAAATTAAGTATACAGACTCCAGGGACATAGACGCAGCGCAAGTTTGTCGATTCAGGTTGCCACGCCCACTCTAACGCCCACAAACCGCCCAAAACTGGTCTTGTAAATTTCTATCGATTTGCAAAAAAACTTTTTGCCACGCCCACTCTAACGCTTACAAACCGCCCAAAGCTGCCACGCCCACACTTTTGAAAAATGTTTTGATATTTTTTCATTTTTGTATTAGTCTTGTAAATTTCTATCTATATGCCAAAAAACTTTTGGCCACGCCCACTCTAACGCCCACAAACCGCCAAAAACTGTCCTTCGCACTTACACTAGCTGAGTAACGGGTATCAGATAGTCGGGGAACTCGACTATAGCGTTCTCTCTTGTTTTTTATACGATCTGTACACATCGGGCGCCAAATAATTATTTAGTATATACGATACTTATTAATACAAAAACAATACAATGATAAGTTTCGAGGACGTAACACTTGTGGGCGTGTTTTAAAGAACTTTCCCATTGTACATATAATACATACATAGGTCGCTACCTCCTACCTGGTACTTAGTTTTCAACAAATGTAGTACCGTTTAACCGCACAACCTGGTACTAAAAAGTATTTTTCACTGATCGCAGCCTCGTTGCGAATCGTCACTGGTATTACTGCCGCCACATCAATATCACAAAATTTTGGTATCCAACAGAAGGATCTCTAATACTAGAGAATATCAAATCGTAAGACCTTATCTGTACTTGAAGGACCTTCCACTTATTTAGAGTATTCTGGCGAGCATACTATTCAGTTAATCAATGCACCTTGAAGAAAGCTTAAAGATTTTACTCTTTGGTGTTATTTACTTATTTACTATTAAGTGCGAAGCTTTGAATTTTTTCTAAAAATGGCAACTGTGGTTACCAAATCATTATTCACGGCTTACTACTACATATTTTTGATCGGCATTGTGATTGGCTTACTAAACATGGTTTTAGTTCTTAGGGAAAAGCACAAACGTCTTGACCTCATCTAAAGTGGGGATTTAATTGTCAAATATTTTTAATAAAAATAATAAACATTCAACAGTTCTAAGGGTTAATAAAAAAGGCAAAAAAGGCTATGCACTGAGACGTCTTCAAGATACCGCGGGAAAGATATGCGGGAAAATGTGAGAAAGATGGAGGCATGCGAGCAGAACCTTAACTGGTCACAAGACTCAACACGATTGCAAGCCATTGACGGTGCCACAACACTTAATTAATTTATTTAATTAATTAAAATTATTTAAAAATAACAAAACAATTTCACCATTACGCTTTTCCAGCATCACCATACAAATTTTAGTCTTATGGCCGTTAGCATGGACTTCTCTTACCTTTTGCCTACGTTTGTTTCTACGAAATAATAAATACTTTTAATATAAAGATTCATAAAACTAAAAAAAAAAAAACACTAAAAACGGTAAAATACCATTCCTATTTGTAAAAAAGAGTGATAAAGGAATTTTACTTTCTGCCTATAGTTAGCCCTGTCCATTTTTATGCCCGTTACTTGTAGAGTAAAAGTAAGGGGCATATAAATGAAAAGTATGTAAAAGGCAGAAGGAAGCGTTTCCGATAATTTTAAGTATATATATTCTTGATGAGGATCTTACGCCCACAAACCGTCCAAAGCTGCCACGCCCACACTTTTGAAAAACGTTTTGATATTTTTTTATAAGTCTTCTAAATTTCTATGGATACAATTTTTTTTTGCACTTCCACTAGCTGAGTAACGGGTAGGCGGGGAACTCGACTATAGCGTTCTTTATTGGTTTAAATGAATTAAAATACCTGAAAACAACATAATATTTTTTATTGAAAGAACATATATACATTTTTGTTATAAAATATTCGTAGCCTTATTAAATAAACTCATTATTTTACATATATACATTGAGCTCGGTTTAAAGCATTGGTAAGCAAAATAACCAATAACTGAAGAAAAAAGTTGTAAGTAACTTCAAAAAGGTACACAGTTGTAATTATATGGATTATTTTGAAAAGAATTTTATTTAAACTATAAATTCTTGGAATATATTTTTTAACGTATTCTCAAAGACGTATTCTCAAACGTATTCTTAAAGAGTCCAAGGAGCTACATAGTTAAAACATTGTAAGCTTATTAATATACTCAATCAAAGAACTTACAATGGGTCATCTTGGTAAGCGGTTATAAAAAATGTCGGTTATCTTAGCCAAATTGCAATGTAAACGAATCTATTATCTACATTGTCACATTTCTTTATTTCAACATTAACATTTATCTCGATTTATTATATGTATATGCATTGCAATATTTGAGTCTTTTTTGGGCGATTAATGCGATTGTCAGAAAAAAAGCGAATCGAATCAGTTTTAGTTTTATTATGATGTTAAAAAATTAAACACGTTTCGAAATCCCATAAATGGACTTCTATTATGAAATTCAGAATTGCTTAGTCTGTTGCGCATAGTTGGGTATTGAAGAAGTTCCTAGTGATACTATATTTATCTTTGACTAGTATTTGGACATCTTGCAAAGATTGGCAGGAATTATTTCGCTTACGTTCTTATTTATTTGTTTTTTTTTTTTTGTAAAATAAAGTAACAATCTGCCTTTAACTAATTTAAAGAAGCATAGGGGTTTTTAAATTTATAAATTAAATAACTACAGATTTTATTGATGTTGTCATCGTTGTAGATTGTCCATTAGAATTCGCAAACCAAAGATGCACATCACCTACAATGCTTTCTAATGATGCAGTTTGATCGGTAAATTCGTTAAATCCAAACTCATTTGTCAAAGAACTTCTTAGATCTTTTAATATTACATTTTTTTCAATCATATTTTTGCTCTTTTCGGTGTTAGAAACATAATTCATAGAATTTGTTGGCTGTATTTCTAAAATTGCGTGCCTTTTCTGCAATGAAACAGAGTGATCATAATCACTTCTCACAGTTGACAATACAGTACTGAATTCGCCGGGTCTGCGGCCCGATACATAAAGTGTTATTACACTGGGTTCCTGATGCTTACTTCTCTTACTGCCACTGCTTGTTTTTCGTGATTTTTTTCGATGGCTTTTGGTTACTTGAGGCTCATTACTGACCGACACCAAATCCGAATCATATTCAATAATGTCGATGGCATCCGATTTTATTGAAGACCGAGTCCCATCGTCCAAAATTTGCAGGTTTTCACCTAACAATACTTGTGACGGTGTAGTATTTGATATAGCTTGGGCGAGTGACTCCTGCTGTTGCTGAATAAGTAAGTGCTGCAATAACAAATTATTTACATTAGCCGCCGGTCCAACAGTATGCACACTTTGAACTGATGGGATAGTGTTAATTATGGTATCCACACTATATTCTGTAGCTGTTATAGTCTGTGCGGTAGTGTCATAAACAGTAGTTAAAATCTTTTTTCCTTGAAATGTTACTGGAAGAATAGTAGACTTCCCGTCGAATATTGTAGTAACATATGTGGAAGTGTGGGTTCGATACTCAGTGATAGGCTCAACAGATGTGGGAATTGCAGCGGATGGGACGTTTTGTTGTCCGACAGCCCCAATCAAGGGATGAGCAGGTAAATTTAAGTTTCCTAAAAGCAATTGGGAAAGTAAAATGTTGGCAAGCGGTGCGTTTTCAGTAATTTGAGGCTGTATTGTAGTTACAATGTACTCTACAGAATACGCTGTAGATGGAATAATATGTGAAAAGGATGTCTTTCTTCCTCGAATAGTGGTTGGTGTAAAAGTTACAGAACTTGTGATAGATTCATGCAATAAATATTTTGTTTGTTCGGTAGCCCCAGCAATATTTATAATAGACGTTTCTCGATTTAGATATGTGGAACTGATCCCGTTTGTACCTAATACTACTGCAAACTCATTTGGACCCACAATCTCGGTGCTTGATTTAGCAGTGACAATGTTTTTGTACTCAGTTACATGTCCGTTTACTACAGGTACTGCGACCTCAGATGGTATAAAATGTGTAACTGTGATACTTTGAAGTTCATTTTCCACGGATTGTAAATCAGATGCGTATTCGATTCGATTTCGACCACGACTTCTTCCTCTATTTAATGTATTAGAATTCAAGTTTCGTGAACGGGATGAAGTGGATTGTCGCCCGTTATCTAAATTATTTTTGTTATAGTTTGCATAGCTTTTTAGTCTACGACTATTTGAACTTCCAGAATTCCCAACAGGGCGTCTTTTTGAAGAATTTCCACTTGCTGGTTGACGTCGAAAGTTATTAGATGCAGTGCCTTTTAAATTAGCATCTTTCTCTCTCAACGTAAATTGTGGTCGCTTTGTTGTCGGTCTGCTTGGGCGAATCGATCTATGATTGGTTCCTGTTGTTGAGTCTACGGTTGATGCCTGCGTGTATAGTTGATGTGACTGGGGAGAATGAAATCTTGATCCAAATCTAGAACTAGACTTATCGCGATGGGTCAAGATAGTCTCAGTATTATCGTCGGAGTCCATAAGCTTTGACTCAACTTTGGTAGTTACTGTCTGGTTTTGTCGACGAAATCTGAATCTATTTCTCCTTACTGTATCCGCTTGCCGACGCACTCGATATCTAGTGGTGAAAAAAGCAGCATTTTTATTAGACCGCTTTCTTCGATGAATAATTTCATCATTCATTTCATCTTGTTCCTCGACACCTTCATATTCAAAATCATTGTTAAATACACTATCGTTTGTCCTAACTGCCTTAAGGTTTTCATTGTTTAGCTGACTTTGAAAAAGGCTTCTTGGCGGAAAAAGTGTGTTTTGTGGTCTTGATCTTGGATGAGGACCAATAGGTCGCTGAAAACTACGCGCCCTTGGCTTGGCAGTCGTTGTTGTTGTACTACTTGTAGTTTTTGGTCGGGGTGATAGCGGGTTTCGTCTGAGCGAAACTGCTGGCGAATTGCCAGTCTGTCGAATTTGAGGAGTAAATCCACTGGGCGAATTTATGGGCCGACGAAAGCGCAGTAACGGGCTGTTGTTATTGTTATTGATTCCTTCTTCCACATTCACTACTTCATCGGTTGAGATATTCTCTTCATCGCTACCTTCCGAGCTTGACTCCGCAACGATCGTTGTGGACTGTGTCGGTCTATAGATTGATACTAGCCCTGAGCTAGTTGGCTTTATGCGTAACCTTGAGTTGGTTATAACTCCAGACCCACGAAACACAGGAAAACTTGATGATCGATAAGAAATATTAATATTTTGTCGCCTGGAACTAACGATGGGGCGAAAAGCTGAAGCAAACCGGGTCTTTGATGGTAAAAATGCGTTGCTAGACTGAAGAGTACCATTCGCTTCGATTAAATCTGACGATGACTTACTTGGTCGCCCAAACAGGCGCCTGGATAACTGACTCTGCGATAAGTTAGGCTCGTTGGAATTTATTGGAACATTAGAAATAATACCCCTACGAGATGTGGCATATCTACCTGTTGATTTTAACGCAGGTGTTGCCGTTATAGTAGGTGTGATGTCGGATCTTGTAATAATAGTAGCGCTACTAGGGACTAGTGTTTTTTGTTTTGGTGCGAATGTGGGCCGGTTTCTTGAGGCAAACGGCCGAATTACTGGTGCAAACGGTCGTTTTGCATTTTGTGGTGAATGATTTGATATCCCGTCAATGTTAACCAATTCTGGATTACTGTTTGTCAGGGGTTTATAAGCAACAGCTGTTTTATCATTTTCACTTTTGGTAGATTCTATTATTTCAATTAAGTCAACATTTTTAGTATTCATATCAGAAATTTTAATGCTTGTCGGGAGCAAAATATGGTCAGACATTGTTTTGTCAAAGAAAAAACTAGATGTACTTTCAATTATCTGCGCGTATCGATTGTCTATTACAGTTCCTATAACTCGAGACTGGTATAAGGTGGTTGTACTATTTTGTATGCGTTTTCCTTCAATAAGCCTTACTAAGCCCGTTTTATACAAATTTATGCTTGATAAGCCGTCATCAAGGATGTTGCCAAAGATGGGCAAGTTAGATTTTTTCGACTGGTCAACGTGTAACCTTGATGTGCTACTGGTTACTTTAATATCATGTCCCTCACTATTTATTGACGACACAATTTCCGTTGTAAAATACAAAGTACTTATTTTTTCAGCATCAATTATTTGCTTAAAATCATACAAAACAACATTCGGATTATGGGTTTCGATTGGATTTTCAAAATTAGCAATGGGCTGACTTGGTTTGATCATGGTTGCATCTGTGACTTCCATCGGATTAGACATTTCTTTGGATGTCATTATATTGGTAATGGTTTCGAGACGCGAATCAATTAAAGTCGCATTAACGTCGTACGAAGTAGTATAATATGTATATGTTGTATAGAATGTGGTAATGTCAGATTTGGAATCCTGATTATTTTGGGTATTGCTATCAGTCGCGGTCGACCAACTTGACACCTCATCTGCTAATAATGACTTATCGTTAACGGCCAAAGTTGTACCATTACTGTGTTGTATTACATTGGATAACGTTTCCTCTCTGCTTAATGTTGTAATCTCCCCATCTCTAGCCAACTTTGTCCAATAAGTAAATGTTGTAAAATAAGTAATCGGGAAAGAGGAATCCTCTACACTTATTAATTTTGTGGGCTGCAAAGTTTCGGTAGCTACATTGGTAACAGTCTCATGTCGACTTATAATACTTGTTTCATCCCCTACATACATGGTTGTATAAAATGTAAATGTTGTAAAACTGGTTTGTAGAAGAAACGTTGCTGACGGTATAATCTCCTCTGTGTTACTTTCCGAACTTACTTGGTCTTCAGGGAAATTTTGGTTAATAAAACTAGCGGGA
Source organism: Drosophila santomea (assembly GCF_016746245.2). NCBI lineage: Eukaryota > Metazoa > Arthropoda > Insecta > Diptera > Drosophilidae > Drosophila > Drosophila santomea. The sequence goes on from NC_053020.2 coordinate 160,755, forward strand.
CTTAAATCACTTACAATGCTCGAGTTTACTCTTATTCCAAATGTCGTGTTTTCTACGTCATAGATTTTATTATCTACTAAAGAATACAGAGATTTTAAAAAAGTTTTTGTTGTAGTTTTGGAATTGCTGATACTTATAATATTAGTTTGATAGTTTGGCTCATTGTTGGTAATATAATTGCTGACAATCTCTGTTCGTGATTGTACGGCAGTTTCGTTATTTGTAAAAATCGATGTATAATATGTATACGTTGTAAACAAGGTCTTAGTATATTTTAAATCGTCGAGATAGGTGGTCATCATCTGTTTAGAACTCTCAGCGGTATTTACTTTACTTTCCTGGGATAATAGACTAGCAATTTCATCCGGTATAGTATACTTCTGCGAAAATGCAGTCCCAGAAATCTGGGTTTCCTCTATATAATTTAAAGTGTTGGATTTTAATTTACTTTCAGGCAAAAATGTTGAGGAAACGATGTTTGTTAAAACTTCAGTGTGGCTAGATATGGTAGTTCTAGACCCTTCAAAGAATGTGGTTAAGTAAGTATAAGTTGTATATAGGGTTTTATATATTAGGTCAACTTCATCACTAACACTTTCATATTCTTCATCTTCGCTTTCATATTCGTTTTCTGCGGTCACCTCATATTCCTGTAAATCTTGAACCGTTGTTTCGTCTATGTCAGTATCTATTAAATTAGTTGATATGAATTCTCCACTCGACTTAGTAACAGTATCGTGGGAAACACTGATGATATTTAATTCTTGGTTTTGTTTTGATTGTGAAGCTTGTATGCAATAATATTTGGTAGTCTCTACAATTTCGTAAGCACGAAGTGGATTAGCATTAATAACAATGGTATCCCTACCACTATTTTCCTTGTTTGTTTTGTTTGCCTTAGTCATTTGAGTAAGGAAAACTTGTGAAGTTGTATGGTTGCATAATTCCTCAATGTTACGATTTTCATTACTTGTTTCAAACACTTGATTAATATCCAAGCTGCTGTTTGTAATGTTTATATTAGTTTGATGTGTCACGGTCTCATGGATTTTATCACTCTTTGATATTTGATTAAGTTTAATAGATTTTATTTGGTTAGCGGAATCCAATTTTAAGCTCGGTGAATCAATAATCCTATCAAAACTAGTGAAGGGATCATCATCAATAAACACAGTTGTAGCGCCTTCATGCTTTGTAATGCTAGGTTCAAGCTGCTTCGTTTCTTCTTTCAATATAGCGTTAGTAACATTAGAGGGTGATATAAGATCCTTAATAGGATTGGAGACCAATGGAACTATTTCTTTAGATAACACCGAACTGGCATCCTGCTTTTCGTCAAATAAATTGAAGGCAAATGTAGTTGACGGGTTGTTAGGTTTCAAATCAAATAAGTTTTTCGAATAATTTTGATTAAATATTTCACTTGCACTAATATCAGACCCTAAATCTGCATATTTTTGGGAACTAGTACCCATTGTTAAAGTTCTCTCAGCTTTTTCAATAGTCTGAACGATTTCTTGGGGAATTGAATCATGATGTAAAGTGGGCTTGCCTGTTATTGATGTAACGTGTCCGTAATGCAGGCTGCTTTTTGTAGTACTAGGAGAAAAAACTATTACGCTATCACCGACAATGGTGGTAAAATCAGCGAAGCCGTAATACGTAACGGTAGCTAAGATTTGCTTGCGGGCGGATCGATTTTTTTGGTTATGATCTTCCATATTTTTTTCTGTATGCGGTTGCATCAGGCGTTCATATTTGATTTCTTTAATTGGAACATGTGGGTCGATCTCGAATTGGTTTAACGTCAAAGTAGTAAAACTACCGTCAGGCCTATTAACTGTATATGTCTGCAAATGTTTAATTGATAAAACCTCTCTCAATCTATTCATTTCATCTTTCTTTTTTAAGTCAATCTTCAACGTATCGTTGCAGTCATATTCCATAGATGTTATTATTTTTTCATCTTGCAAAGCGGGAGCTTCTAAATCTTTTATTTTTGTGCTTTGCTCGATCACAAAATCCGTATTACCCACGAACTCTCGCTGATGAACACCTATACTGTCGTCAATACTCTGCCAGTCAGAGTCATCAAAGTTAAAAAGATCGTTGTGGCTTTGTAAGAATAGCGGTGTTTGAAGAGAAGCTTCTTCACCTACCCAACTAGTAACCACAGAAGGGGCTAAATTTTCGTTTTCATAAAGAACTCTCGAACTCTTTTTTAGGTATTGTGCGTAAAGGCGACCATTATTTAAAGTAGTCCCCAAAATCTTGGTGGCAAATTCTGTTGTTATTCCGTCCTGAATAAATGTTCTGGCAGTTGATGTTAAAACACCTATTTCTGGGCGGACTGTTAAGAACCTTCCATGAAAATCGGCCACATGCCCAGATTCGTTATTTACCAAGAGTACCGTGGTAATATCTAATCATTTATGAAGAGATTGGCCAAAATCAGTCATTAAGTATAATAGTAATTACAGTAAAAACAGAAAAAGCGTGAAAGTCATATATACACATTAGAAGAAACAGGACCATATTATTTTGTGCAGGCGTAAGATAAAAGATAAAGTAAGTTAATGTTTCCAGAATGTACATTCCAAAAGTTGGTGAAATCATAGAAAGAGATAAAGAAAATAAAAAAAGAAAATATTTTAAATCATATAGTACTATATATGTAGTTGTAAAAATATACTATGAACCAATCCTTAATTCGATTACCATATTAAAATGTCTAAACTAAGAGCACACTTAAAAATGAAATAAGTTATTAATCTTTAACTAATATAAGAACAGCGCTCTTTGTTTCAAATTTCTTACCATCCCCGGTTATTGCTGGCAAACTTGGTGTCGGACTCACATGATAAGACTGATCTGTAAGTATATTAAATAAATGTTTTAATTTATTTTTTTTTTCTTAATGCTTGGGTTTATGTATGTTAGGATCTAGGAAGCTATATTAAAACAAGAGAGAACGCTATAGTCGAGTTCCCCGACTATCTGATACCCGTTACTCAGCTAGTGGATGTGCGAAGAAGAAATTTCAACACTGACAGTTTTTGGCGGTTTGTGGCCGTTAGAGTGGGCGTGGCAAAAAGTTTTTTGGCAAATCGATAGAAATTTACAAGACTAATACAAAAATGAAATAATATCAAAACATTTTTCAAAAGTGTGGGCGTGGCAGTTTTGGGCGTCTTGTGGGCGTTAGAGTGGGCGTGGCAACATGAATCGACAAACTTGCGCTGCTTCTATGTCTCTGGAGTCTGTATGCTTAATCTCAACTTTCTAGCTTTTGTAGTTCCTGAGATCTCAGCGTTCATACGGACGGACAGACGGACATGGCCAGATCGACTCGGCTATTGATCCTGATCAAGAATAAATATACTTTATATGGTCGGAAACGCTTCCTTCTGCCTGTTACATACTTTTCCCTTTTACTCTACGAGTAACGGGTATAATTACAGAATTGGCACGCTATTTTGGTTACAGAAACATTTATTGTCTCAAAAGTATGTTTCACAGCGTTGCAAGCTTCATCAGCATCAACAGCCTAGTCGATATACCCATGTTCGTTTTCACTTAAACTCGTTTCACAGTTTTAAAGCCATCTGAACTAAACTTTCCCAAAAATCTTTTATTTATTGCAGGAAGTCGAAACGGGCCGGGTCGAACCAATATATCACACAGCTGCCATTGTTTTATAATTTATATCATCATTGTTTTCAATTATAAATTTTTCTTATTCGTTACAAAATAGTTTTTCGACTATTTTCAGTTTTAATAAATACAAAAATAAATCATTACTCAAAGATTTTGGTCATAAAGTGTTGTTATTTTTAAATATAATATTAGCTACAAGACGAAGCTAATCAATAAATCCGAATACACATATTTGTACAGCAACAATAAAATTTGGCCCACCGCTATGTTTGCTTATATCTTTTATGAGATTTCCACTTATACCACGGCTTAAAACAGGTTTTGCTTGTCAATACCTAAGGTAGCCAGTTAGACGCGAATACAACGAAAATTACATGTATCCGAGGCTTAGATATTTCAAAATAACCACAAGGTATTGTTTCCGCGAAGCTTTTAAGATTATATAATATTTGGAGAAATGTACGGGATACATTGCGATCAGTAGAGCCATTTTCGTCATACTCACTAATTGCTTGGGAAGTTTCGATGTGGACCATAGTCAATAAGATTGTGGTAAACATTATTAAATGGTAATAAGTAGAATATATCATCCTTCTTGTAAATGTTGAAATGTCGCATTTTTTATTGTAAATATCCGATATTTCGTTGTCTTCACGTGGCTGAAGCATTTTAAGTTTCTTTAAAATGCAAAAAAGAAAATCTCTAAAGTAAGAAATATTAAACAGATTCGGCCTTATAAATTAAATTTGTTAATTAATGTACTTCTCATAAACTTATAAGACACCAATTTGATTTTTGAAATTAATTAAAAGTTTGAGAAACACGCACGTCTATCTGAAGAAACGAAAGCCAGAGAACTGATTTCACTGGCACAATAACAGACTCATCCGGTTGTTACTATGCGGTTAAGCTACACAAAGGTGGTTAGGCTGGTTTCGACAACTTCAATAGTTCCCTTTTAGCAAATATGTTATATGTTTTGATATGATATTCCCTACATATGTCAATAATCATATAATTTAAAACTTTTTAAAAATCAATTAGGTGAGATTAGACGAGTTAATGAATATTATAATTATGAAACCATTATTACTTATAGTCAAAACTTTAAAAGTTCGTCGAATCTAAAAAAACAACTTAAACTTTTATATCCTTTATTTTATCTATTTTTATATTTTATCTATTATTATACCCAGGCCCGGCGACAGGGAATACGGGCCGGGGGGAAACACCCCGTCCCTCACCCTCCCCTGTCGCCGGGCCTATAAGATATAAGTTATGTTTCCGTCAAAAATCCGGGCCCCCCTCAGAAGTCCGGGCCCGGGGGTAAACTGTGGTGGAATCTACCAAATGGTGGAATAAGGAGTTCGGGGACTTCGGTATCTTGCTATCGGTCTTCGGTATGTTAAAGCATCAGTAAGCATCCAGTTGAGTCTAGTTCGTTCCAAATAAAAGTAAAAAATGAGAACGGGCGAGTCAACCTCAGTTTATGAAAGAGGTTTGCGACTAGCGGAACACACCAATGAAAAACAGGCTACGGAAAAAAATTTAAAAACTATTGAAGCTGGAGGCTGGAAATAGAAAAAAATGTATTTAATATAATAAATTAATTATTATTATTTTTTTTACGCGCAAGTCCTACGACCACATTATGAACCAATAAAGTTCAAGTTCTTTCTTTTAATTTGTTTAAAATAAAATAACTTATACAAAGACTCTTCCTCTTCGGATAGGTTTGTGTACTTGTGAATCCCCTTGGAGGTATTGAACCCATTTTTTATTAGACCAATATTCCTTTCATCAATGTTTCTGCGCTCTTGCATACTTTTTGGTACCCCTTTTAGCTTTAATATAAAGATGGAAATTAGACTTATCTTACCATTATCATTTGCGTTTCATATTTACACTCAACAACGTTTGGAAATCCAAAATTTTTTGAAAAAGTAATTATTAAAACAAATTTATAATTCATTTTATATTTAATTAAGTGAACTATCTCAACTGCCTTTTGTTGTGTGTTCGAACTACATTTTATCAACACTCATATTTTGTACTTTTCTTAAACCAGCAACTAACAATGATGGGAAAGTGGCAACTAAAGTTTGGTGCAACTATTCGTATCCGTTCCACTTTAATAACTCAAATTTTTTCTGCCAAATACTAAGAACCTATGTTACGTTATTTAATTCTTGCAATCATTAGGAGCTTTTATCGCGAAACATCATTCGTCAAATGTAATTAAAATATCATATAAGTATATTTTAGTAATTATAAGCCATTTCTTCAACTTTAATTCTTTCGCTGCATCTACCTAAATCTTTAAAATCTATCTTATTCGTTGATTGTAAGTACAGGTAAAGAAAATAAAAGACCAATAAATTTCAAAACTTTTCTACAAATTGGAAGAACAAATAATATAAAAAAATAAATTTAACAAGAGAAAACGCTAAAGTCGAGCTCCCCGAATATCAGTTACCCATTACTCAGCTCGTGAACAAGAACTTTTCACATTTTTCTGGCATATTGATAGAAAAAGGAAAAAAAAATTCAATGAATATAAATTAATTAATTTTTTAAAAGTTTGGGCGTAGCAATTTTGTCGGTTTGTGGGCATTAGAGTGGGCGTAGGGTAATGAACATGCGCTGCGTTTTTGTCTCTTACATCAGTATGCATAATCTCAATTTTCTAGCATTTATCGTTTCTGAGACCTCAACGTTCATACGGACTGAAAGTTGAACATGGCCCATTCGACTAGGCTATTCTTTCTGATCAAGAATACATATATAAATTTGATATGGTCGGAAACGCGTCCTTCTACCTGTTACATACTTTTCATCGAATCTAGTATACCCTTTTACTCTACGAAAAAACCTCTTTGCTTTTGGCACCCATTGGAACACGTTTGAAACCATTAGTTTTTGCACATCATCTAATATTTAATGCATTTATTATGCTAATTTCAAAAATGTTCCTGTAAAATGTACAGTAAGTTAAAAAAGCATATTTACATTCTAATAAAACATCAATAATTTGTTTTTTTTTTATTTCATTGTGCTAAAATAAATAAATTTATAAACACTTTTTGACTGCCAGACTGTGCTTGATTAATTATGCTAACATTTTTTTTTATGTGACTTATTAAATTTTCGGCGTTTTAAAATCATATCATACAGAGCGTCCAAACCTTCTTGGAGACCCTCGCCAGTTATAGCACAGGTCGGCTGTATATACCACCCCCTAAATTGAACAGAACTTGATGAAGCCCTGTTAATTTTTTTGTTATGAAAACCATTTTTAACATCTTGCTGGTTTTTTTGATCCAATACAGTAGAATCGTTGTGATATTGCGGATATATGAATGCTGTCAATTCTTCTCCGCTTAACGTGGAATTGTGGTCATTACTATCAAGTACAGGTTTTATGTGAATCATAGTAGAATGCATAGTAGAACTTTTTTTCTCTTCTAAAGATTTATCTGTAATACTTTGGTTTGAAACGCTACAGCCAATTAAATTAATTGTGGAAGAAGAGTCCGAACTTGAAGGCATTGATATATTCGGCACCAAGTTATAAAGTTCGTTTAGTCCTAAAAGTTTTTCCAGCTCCATTGCACCACAAGCGTTGGGCAGATCTTGCTTATTTGCTAGTATCAGCACGGGAACACCCTTTAAAATAAACGAAAATAATAGGTTTAGGTTTCATATTTTATCCAAACTACATATTAATAACTTTATTTATATATAAATACGTAAAGAGCGAAACCGCTGATATCACGGTGGAAAACACTGCCCGTAGGAAAGTGTGAAAAAAATCACTTAATAACGAACATGAAACAAAACTCCTAACTAAGCCCAAACACCAAAAGGACTCCAAACCAAGACTTTGAAAAAATAGGTCTCGGAAAAATTAAAAATTTGTGGAAAAATAAACCAATTCGGTTTAGCTTCTACCTTTTTACGTTTAAAAAAAATCTATCAGTGTCTGTCCATCTGAACGCCTAGGGGGTTACACGATTATTCCTTTAAAAATTTATTTTACTTATCAAAATTTCGGATTATTATTTACGGCTTGAATGAAAAAAGGACATTGGCAATAATCCACATTGCGACAATACCAAAAGATAATATATACAATATACATATGTACATTTTTGGAAATTAAACAAGACGTGACTATGTACAAAGGGTTGGCCTTTGTTGCTTATCAGTGTCGTACACCTTCGCGGCATGGAGTCCACCAAGTCCTGGCAACGTTTGGGGGGAATCTGCTCCAATGCATCCTGCACAACTTGCCAAAGCTGAGCTTTAGAAGTCGGGCAGATTTTTTCGACACGTAATGTTTTATGTCGCCCTACATGTTTTCGGTCGGTTTTAGATTGGGAGATTGTGCTGGGCATGGCAATATGTCTATTTTATTTTCCGTAAATCAATTCTTAACCGCTTTGCTTGTGTGTTTAGAATCATTATCCCGTTGGAATGTCCATATTAAGGACATATTAAATGTAGTATAAGACAGGAAAACCTTTGTAAGTATATTTTCATATACGTTTTGGTCCATAATACCATCAATCATATATTTGAAACTCATACCATAGTGTGAAAAACAAGCCTATAACAAGATATTAGGTCCACCATGCATGACAGTCTTAAGTGTGCGGTTTGGGTGGTACCAAAGACATTAGAATAACAAGATGCGTAACGCCATACGATTTTTTTGCACACGATTTTTTCGTGGTGGCTTTTCAAGTGGCTCCAGGCTCTCTCGAAATTTTGTTCAAAAGCCAGTGAGCGGAGAGCTCTAGAGCCAGCAGCTCTCTTGTACGCATACAGCGACAGCTGACCACTGTATTGGTGCACACGTATGCACATGCATTGTAAAAATGACAAAATATGCCCTTCATTTTAGAAGTTCTTAGACTTTAAATCTATATTATTTTTTATAAATTGCCACCACTTAAAAACTCTAGTTTTGCATTGCCTTAACATAACAATTATTTAAATTCAACATAGAAATAATAATAGCACAATCTATGTACCTAATAATGCATAATAATTTTCAAATATGATTTTATATTAGAATAGTTTTCATTAGAGTATTCAGCGTGCGACGTGTGAAAAATATAAGACGTCAATGATTCTTCGGTGCTTATGTCCGCACTTCGTGCATCAATGAAATCAATTTTCCAATAAAGAGTTTCCATATTTTTATTTATTTTATAATTAATATTTTAGTTTATGAATTATTTTTATGAAATATTTTAAATGTAATTCCTTTTTTTTTTAAATTCTTTGTTTTAAATTACAGTAGTCTTAATAATTTACTTTATATACATTTTAATTATTTACTATAGATATTTTGTCAAATTACTAGTATAAAAATTACCAATTTTCAGTATTTAAAATGCAAATAAGATTCACTTAAATTTTATTTTATTTTGATATTTTTAAAAGAGCGCGCAATTATGGGTGGTAAGAAATGCTCTACGAGTAACGGGTATAAAAAACTTCTTTCAAACCATAAGAGTTACGAATCGAAATTGACCAAAACATTAATCAAATTTGTTTCTTAGATCAAAATTGATTTCGTCCCTAAAATCGTCTTCTAGCATAAGCACGCACACATGCACACGATCTCCTTTATTGTTTTTACTCATACAAGCAAGACAATTCTATTTTTAGATTTTAACGCTCACGATTTTAGGCGAGCGAAAAGAGAGCAATTTTGGTCGTCACCAAAAAAGTGGCTGCATAGTGCAAAACCAATGTATGGCCGTTACGCATCTTATTATTATAATGTCTTTGGTGGTACTCCGTATTTTAGGTCGACTAAAATACTGTCAGGAATACCGGTTCCACCAAATAGCATTATTTTTGACTCATCAGATCAGAGGATATTACGCCAATTTTAGACTAGCCAGTTTAATTGGGTTTAGGCGAAGTCCATTCCTGTCATAATATACCATCGATAAAGTGGGGCACCTTTCGTGGGCTCCAGGCACTTAAATTTTCACTTAGTAGTCATCGTCATAGTAGTCATAGCAACGTCGCTGATTTCCAACTCAAAGGATAAACGGATAAACAAGTAAAGACTGAAACGAACTTTGCGTCAATCCTCTGTATCTGTGGTTTCTTCTTTGGAGCATTGCTGTCTATTTTAATTGAAATAGAATTTTTTTTAATATACTAATATACTTTCTAACATACTTTCAAATATACTAATCAACTTAACCAAACTCACTTTTTACAAAATATTGACCATTTAGGGACTTTTCGTTGGACAAATCCAGACACTGCTATTTTAATGAACAGCTCAATAGTTGTGAATTTGCCCAAGAATTTAAAAATAATAATTATAACTTTAAAAACTAACGTAATTCTCTATTTTTTTTTCTATTTATATAGTCCATTTTAAAAATAAATATTTCACTTTTTTTTTGTAATTATCGACTAAAAAATTGTTTCAACAATTAGATATTACTGATGTTAGAGTTTTAATTCCTGACTTCTAAAAACGAGTGTAGCGGTTCGTTCGCAATCGTGATTACCGAGTGAAAAATACATAAGTGGTTTCGAGTTTTTGGATCAAACCTAAAGTGGCTACGCGCGAGATGGGTCCTGGCAATATAAGCCCAAAACTATTCGTAGTACGACATTTAAACTTTGAGATAATATTTTTCAATAGTATAGCTTTCGAATTTAAGAATAAAAAAATCGATTTTTTGAAAGTTATCCGTAGAGTGACCCCCCTTAACAGATGACATATTACAACTTTAATATGATTTTTTCCCTCTCACAATGATTTTATGGCATAAATACATACATTGTCGGGTTGTGGGCATTAGAGTGGGCGTAGGGAAATGAACATGAGCTGCGTCTTTGTCTCTTACATCAGTATGCATAATCTCAATTTTCTAGCATTTATAGTTTCTGAGATCTCGACGTTCATACGGACTGAAAGTTGAACATGGCCAATTCGACTCGGCTATTGTTTCTGATCAAGAATAAATATACATTTGATATGGTCGGAAACGCTTCCTTCTACCTGTTACATACTTTTCATCGAATCTAGTATACCCTGTAAATCTAAGAAAAAACCTCTTTGCTTTTGGCACCCATTGGAACACGTTTGAAACCATTAGTTTTTGCACATCATCTAATATTTATGCCCCCCTTAACAGATGACATATTACAACTTTAATATGTTTTTACCCTCTCTTACAATGATTTTATAGCATAAATACATACATATATAAATAAGATTCGAAACCGAAATTAATTACAGAGGAAGAAGGAGACGGTATAAAAAGAGAAAAACATACATATGATATTAGTTGCTGTGCAGCACAAACATGTACATATTTAAACAAGCAGGTCCTACCACACTCGGAGGTATCACATTAAAAAAAATTAAATGGTAAGCGATTTCGGTAAGATTGAACTATTAATTGTCAGAGAATTTAATAAATAACTAGCCTTACATTATTTTTCTGATAACTAGCATCAGCGGTTTGTTCTTTAACACAGAGGTAAGGTAGAAATTGGGTTTTCTTACCTGGTTATCAGGACATTTAGCGGTACGCATTAGCTCCATCTTAGCTTCTTCCATTCTTTCTGTATCAACAGAATCAATAACAAACAAAATGCCATCAGTGCAACTAAAAGCGATTTAATAAACCTTTACTCTCATTTAAATAATTTGAAATATAATACCGTGTATAACTTCGCCAAAGTGGTCTTAATTTCTCTTGTCCTCCGACATCCCAAACCAAAAAATGAACTCCTTTTGCTTTGCCAAGGGTACATTGTACCTAATATTATAAATGTCGTTTAACATTCTAAAGAAGCTGAATGTTTGAAACACACGTACCTTTTCGCAGTTAAATCCAATAGTTGGCACTGTATTTAAGTACTGATCAAACTTAAGTCTGTATAATGCCGTTGTTTTTCCCGCAGAATCCAAACCTAACATAACTACATGCAGAGTTCCCTTAAATCCGAAATAAGTTTGTTTTATATATACTAAATAAATTTGTGGTACTACCTGTGATGGCAGTGCATCCAAAATATTTCCATTCTTTACCAAAGGTTTTACCATCGTAGCCCCCATTCTCTTAAGAAATATTGTCGATTTCACATTACTTCTGCTCCATTACATTTTTGTTTAATTCGATAACATAAAATGTTAGAAAGGTACCGATTAAATAACTTGACGTAGCTTAAATTACACAGTGCTCCCACTATGCTCAAATTGTAAAACTTTCTTGTCTGGTATCGTGTATTGCTTATTGTACTTAATAGGGATTGGAATTAATTCGTAGCGTTATATGAAAGATGATGCTAGCCAACTATTTATAGTCACACAAACAAAAGTATATACTCTCCAGAAAGCAACTGACATAGCGCATCCTCATCCACATATCAAATATGTAAAAATTTCTGCCTGAAAATTTTTTTTTGCGGGTAGTGGTACTTTATTATTTTAACGTTGCACGATGAAGAACCGTGTTAAACACACTTCTAGAGTTGTCAATCAATCTGGATGCGTTTACTAACCTTCGAAAAGTCGACTCCAATTGATGAGATTCTTATTTTAAATTTAAACAATACAATAAATTTATTATTTTGGATCTATACATTCTTTGAAAATTTGTATATTAAATTTTTTAATGTTTGTTTTTTTTATATCCTGGAAATGTTTAGATAAAACTTAGTAAAAATTTACCAAAACGGCAATTAACTTAGACTTATTGTAGGTAAATAATATAAAAAATTAATTTTGTATTACCCGTGGACTGCATTTTTTTAAACTTTTTTTTTTACACAACATCACCAACTTACTTATTTTGAACGCCGACCAGAAGAAGTGATCCAAAATCTCGATCAAAAAATCGATAGTATCGATGTACAATGGTACACAGTCGTTATATTATATATAATATTACTTACTATACACATTGAGGTATTTCTACTATGTTCCTACAGTATTTTGTTTGATATATATTTTTTTACCCGTTACTCGTAGAGTAAAAGGGTATACTAGATTCGTTGAAAAGTATATAACAGGGAGAAGGAAGCGTTTCCGACCATATAAAGATCTGGCCATGTCCGTCCGTCTGACCGTCCGTATGAAAGCCAAAAACCTATTTGCCACGCCCACTCTAACGCCCACAAACCGCCCAAAACTATTACGCCCACACTTTTGAAAAATGTTTTGATATTTTTTCATTTCTGTATTGGTCTTGTAAATTTCTATCGATTTGCCGAACAACTTTTTGCCACGCCCACTGTAACGCCCACAAACCGCCAAAAACTGGCTGAGTAACGGGTATCAGATAGTCGGGGAACTCGACTATAGCGTTCTCCCTTGTTTTATTTCGCTTCGCAGATTAGTTATAAAACATTCATTAGCATTTAGTAGATGCTTTCCAAATAATAGTATGAGGCGTATTCAGAAAATTTCCTATGTAACGCTTAAGAAAGCTTTCTAAATTAAATAAGAATACTGGTTTCTGAAAGCATTTAGATGCCTTTCAGGAAAAGCTGTTGTGGACACGTTTCAAACCTTTTCTTTATAAACTTAAAAACAGTACATTCTGAAAATAAAATATCAGTTTACCAGTCGAGGGATGGATTTCGATTCATATACTAAAATATCGACATATCATTTTTAAACGTTATATTTGATATCATTTATTTATTTTTATAAAAGAGACTATTGTTGGTTCTATATTACAAAGATATTTGACATGCATTGTCAAATTCTTTATATTTTAAGGAAAGGAGTTAGGAGTTCCAAAAGAAAAATTGAACAATACATACAACTGGATCACGAACAGAAAAATCAATATCTTTGAGTGGTGGTCCATTTAATTCTTTGCAACGGCGCTTTGCAAAAAAAGAAATGCAGCCAAATACTTAATAATTAATAAATAAATGAATTTACCGATTCGAAGGCCCAGTACTTAAGCTAACAGAAACTGGCACAAAAAAAGATACTAGTCATATATTTTTTGTTGGCCAAGATACGGTCTCACAGACTAAAACCAAATTTATAACTATGAGGAACAGAAATTTATGCAATTCCATTTTAATTTAAAAGAAATTGCAACTAAAGCTATACTAGCTGCTGGTGCTACAGGATTAGTTATACATGATTCCATTTTAACAAAATACAAGCTAGATAGTTTAGATTCACTATGCAGACTCCATAGACATAGACGCAGCGAGAGTTTTTCGATTCATGTTTCCACGCCCACAAACCGACACTTTTGAAAAAGTTTTGATAGTTTTTCATTTTCTTATTAGTCTTGTGCATTTCTATCGATTTTTTTTTCGACTTTCGAGTTTTTGGAACGCTTACAAACCGCCAATACTTTTGTAAAAAAATTTTTGTTATATATTTTTCTTTATTAGTCTTGTAAATTTCTATCGACTTCCCAAAAATCTCTTTGCCACGCCCACCCTTATGCCCAAAAACCGTCAAAAACTACCACGCCCACACTTTTGACAAATGTTTTGATATTTTTTCACATTTTTGTTACTTTTGTACATTTTTCTCGGTTATTCTAACGCCCACGTTTGAAAAATGTTTTGATATTGTTTCATTATTGTATTAGTGTAGTAAATTTGTATCGAATTGCCAAAAAACTTTTTTCCAATCCCACTCTAACGCCCCCAATCCGTCAAAAACTGTCAGTGTGGAAATTTCTCCTTCGCGCTTCCCCACTAGCTGTGTAACGGTCATCAGATAGACGGGGATTTCGACTGTAGCGTTCTATTTTTTTTTATGGGTTTCCGTGGGTTTCCAGTACTCCCAATTATGTTTATAACTTTATTTGTTGGAATATATTCTGCTTTTTCTGTTTATTTAACATTATATTTTAATGGCTGTGGATACTTAGAACATTAAAATACTATTTACTTATAAAGATTACTCCCGTTTATTGGGCTATATGTTTTACTCTCTAGAATCCGTTTACATTTTTTACGAGTCCGTTAAAAATTAATATTTAAGCTAAATTAAATATTTTCTAAGAGCTGGGCAGAAAGCCGTAGGTCGGCAGCAGTGATTAGAATAGATCCAGCGCTATGGGCAGATTGATGACCCTGTTCTTCTTAATAAGCCGCAAAGCACGATGTGGAGCTCAGTCGCCATGTCAGCGAAACTACTAGTTATGTTTCTATCTATATAGTGACATAGTGACATTCACATATATAGTACTGTTGGAATATATAAGAATACGCTGAGTGTGCACGCTGTAAATAATCCACATCCGGAGAAAGCGATGCCGCTCTCCCTAAGTGACACTCCAAATCTTCAATTATTGTATACAATCAATATGGCAATCAATATATTTCGTTGCCGAAATAATGTAAACAAATGGACAGCAAGAAATAAAGAAGTGAAAACTATTTATTCAGGTTTTTTTATTTTTAGCGTTGTCCTAAGTCAACTGACGGGACATTAGTTCGACTCATAATACACAAACATTTGACTATCAGGCATGCTCCGGTAATCGTAGAATTGGTGCTCCGGAAATTAAAAGTAAATGCCTGTTTTTATAATAAATCAGCTCTTATTTACTAAGGGAAAAAGCTGGCAAAAATCCTCCATCTGAACCCTCCACGAGGGCGCCGGCTGGGCAATGGGCACTGCATTATCCCGAACAACGGGTAATGCATTGCTACTTGCTCCGTCCGCGGTAATACAGTGTCTAGCTAAGGCAGCGGTTCAATTCCTTCCGCTCGAAAAGCAGGGGGAAATTAACCATTTGCCATGGGTGCCTGGCGGTTAGGCAAAAAACGCAAGTGTTTGGTTCCCCGGAAAACAAACCAAGAGTTCTTTGTGAAATGGAGGAGCAATCCCCTCTGCGTGGGGATTTGACGGGAGCAGGTCATGTCAGTTGCAATGCTTCTGCCACAACAACAACTCAAGGGAGGCTAAGCCACTCAGGTGCCATAGTCGACACAGACTCGGACCTTGAGAGCGTGCAGCTCTCTAAAGAAGAGGAGGAAATCCTTCACCGCTCGCCGAAACCAGGAACCAGCTCCCCGCGCAGGGACGGGCTGAAGCGTTCAAGCCTGGGGATGAAGGCTAAGGCCCAACTTCCCAACATGGCATCAACGGGCGGATTCGCCAACAAGGTGAAGGAGTCGGTTGCCAACAAGAGGCAACGCTCAACCGAGATCGCCAACGCGGGCCAAAGGAGGCAGGCCCTCCCCCCCAGAAAGCGAAGAAGCCCGAGAAGAGGCTAAAAGTCAGTGAGGCGACCTAACGACAATTGATCGTGGCAAGATAACCGAGCCGCCGTGCAAGTTGGTGCATGCGCGACTCGTTGAGTCATTGCTTGAACGAATGGAGGAAGATCCTGAGGCCCCCATGCAAACATTTGTTGGTACCTTGGAATTGTTTTAGACAGCAAGCTGACATGGAAGCCCAATGTAATAGAGAGGGAGAAAAAGGCCACCATAGCGCTATATGCATCCAAGAAGATGCTTAGCACCACATGGGACCTCTCACCCGCTCTAATGCACTGGGCTTACATCTCGGTGGTGCGTCGAACTCTGATGTATGGAGTCTTAGTGTGGTGGCAGGCTATGGAAAAGAAGACATACCACAAGCTCATGGAAAGAACTCAGCGACAGGCACTGTTCTGCATAACAGGGGCGTTGAGGTCAACCCCCACAAAAGCACTCGAAACTATAATTGGAGTTGAACCCCTAGACATCCACGCGCAAATGATCGCAGGAAAGGCTGCACAACGCCTAGTTGCATCAGGGAATATGTCTCTACAAGGAACGGGCATAGTTCAATTTGTAGAGACATGAGCACCATATCTGACTATATGGTCCCCAGAACGTGCCCGGATGTAAGAACAACAACATTCATGGGACCAGACGACTGGAAAACAGGTCAGGACCATGCTCAACACTTCAATATATACACGGACGGCTCCAAGATGGAAGGAGGAGTTGGAGCGGGCATATACTGTACAGACCCTGAAATGAGGTTGTCGTATAAGCTTCCAAGCCAATGCAGCATATTCCAGGCTGAAGTATTCGCCATAGGGTAAGCGGCAGATCTTGCGCAGAGCATTGACCACATGAAGCGGTCAACTTGTTCGTAGACAGTCAAGCGGCGATAAGATCCATGCAATCGTCAGCGGTCAGTTCCAAAAGTGTACTGGCAAGCAGGGAGGCACTAGATATCAGCACGACCACGTCAGTGCGGATCTACTGGGTTCCCAGCCACCAGGGCATCGATGGTATTGAGACGGCCGACGGACTTGCAAAGGAAGGCGTTGGACTGGCGAACGAAAGATCAGAAAACGTTCCTGTCTCCCTTAGAACGCTCCAAAGCGAACTGGAAAGACGGGCCGACACACGAGCCAAAAGCAGATGGAGAAGAGCTTCCACCACCTGCAAAATTTCAAAAATCATGTGCAAACTCAGTCACTACGTGCTGCATCTTATAAGGAAAGACTGCAGACTGTTAGTGGGAATACTTACAGGTCACTGCCTAGCTGAAGCACACGCAGTCAAACTGGGCATTACCGACAACGCCAAATGCCAGAAATGTGATGAATTCGAGGCAATCGAAACCGTCGAGCATCTCAAATGCAAGTTTTCGGCCCTACCAATCGATCCTAAAAGATTTCGAAAACCACGTAACCATTCTCTAGGTCCATAAAGAAACATTCGGACAGCTACGGGCCATATTGGCCTATGCGCGGCCCCGTGAGGGCCTTCCGACCTAACCTAACCTAACCTCCTAAGGGAAAACAAGAGAGAACGCTTTAGTCGAGTTCCCCGACTATCTGATACCCGTTACTAGTGGAAGGGAGAAGGAGAGTCTTAAACACAGTTTTTGGCGGTTTGTAGGCGTTATAGTGGGCGTGGCAGACAGTTTTTTGGCAAATCGATAGAAATTTACAAGACTAATACAAAAATGAAAAAATATCAAAACATTTTTCATAAGTGTGGGAGTAGCAGCTTTGGGCGGTTTGTGGGCGTTAGAGTGGGCGTGGCAAAAAGTTTTTTGGCAAATCGATAGAAATTTACAAGACCAATACAAAAATGAAAAAATATCAAAGCTTTTTTCAAAAGTGTGGGCGTGGCAGTTTTGGGCGGTTTGTGGGCGTTAGAGTGGGCGTGGCAACATGAATCGACAAACTTGCGCTGCGTCTATGTCCCTGGAGTATAATCTCAACTTTCTAGCTTTTGTAGTTCCTAAGATCTCGACGTTCATACGGACAGACGGACAGACAGACGGACGGACAGACGGACGGACAGACGGACATGGCCAGATCGACTCGGCTACTGATCCTGATCAAGAATATATATACTTTATATACTTCCTTCTGCCTGTTACATACTTTTCAACGAATCTAGTATACCCTTTTACTCTACGAGTAACGGGTATAATTATATTTTTATCACATTTTTTGCGATTATAAATATTAGTATTTTGATCAGAACATTCAAAATATATCACCAAATATGGAATGTCATACCTTGTTTGTAATTAAATTTCCAATCGAACTGTGTTTTCAAAAAAAAAATATAATTTTTATCACATTATTTGCAATTTTTGATAATGATTTTGGATTTTTGCCGAAAATCGATTTTCTGTGTTTTTGCGATTATAAATATCAGTATTTTGATCAGAACATTCAAAATATATCTCCAAATATGGAATGTCATACCTCGTTGAGTTCGTAATTAAATTTCCAATCGAATTGTGTTTTCAAAAAAAAATTATATTTTTTTCACATTTTTTGCAATTTTTGATGATGATTTTGGATTTCTGCCGAAAATCGATTTTCTGTGTTTTTGCGATTATAAATATCAGTATTTTGATCAGAACATTCAAAATATATCTCCAAATATGGAATGTCATACCTCGTTGAGTTCGTAATTAAATTTCCAATCGAACTGTGTTTTTAAAAAAAATTATATTTTTACCACATTTTTTGCAATTTTTGATAATAATTTTAGATTTCTGCCGAAAATAGATTTTCTGTGTTTTTGCGATTATAAATATCAGTATTTTGATCAGAACATTCAAAATATATCTCCAAATATGGAATGTGATATCTCGTTCGTAATTAAATTTCCAATCGAACTGTTTTTTCAAAAAAAAATTATATTTTTATCACATTTTTTGATGAAGATTTTGGATTTTTGCGAAAATTGATTTTCTGTGTTTTTGCGATTATAAATATCAGTATTTTGATCAGAACATTCAAAATATATCTCCAAATATGGAATGTGATTTCTCGTCTAGTTCGTAATTAAATTTCCAATTGAACTGGGTTTTCAAAAAAAAAATTATATTTTTATCACATTTTTTGATGAAGAACAGCGCTTTTAAAAAAAACAAGAGAGAACGCTATAGTCGAGTTCCCCGACTATCTGATACCCGTTACTAGTGGAAGGGAGAAGGAGAGTCTTAAACACAGTTTTTGGCGGTTTGTAGGCGTTATAGTGGGCGTGGCAGACAGTTTTTTGGCAAATCGATAGAAATTTACAAGACTAATACAAAAATGAAAAAATATCAAAACATTTTTCATAAGTGTGGGAGTAGCAGCTTTGGGCGGTTTGTGGGCGTTAGAGTGGGCGTGGCAAAAAGTTTTTTGGCAAATCGATAGAAATTTACAAGACCAATACAAAAATGAAAAAATATCAAAACATTTTTCAAAAGTGTGGGCGTGGCAGTTTTGGGCGGTTTGTTAGAGTGGGCGTGGCAACATGAATCGACAAACTTGCATAGACGCAGCTATGTCCCTGGAGTCTGTATACTTAATCTCAACTTTCTAGCTTTTGTAGTTCCTGAGATCTCGACGTTCATACGGACAGACGGACAGACGGACAGAACGACGGACGGACAGACGGACATGGCCAGATCGACTCGGCTACTGATCCTGATCAAGAATATATATACTTTATATGGTCGGAAACGCTTCCTTCTGCCTGTTACATACTTTTCAACGAATCTAGTATACCCTTTTACTCTACGAGTAACGGGTATAAAAATAGTTTACTCAGTGGTCTATTGATGTATATTTCTCATCGCCACAATATCATTCTGCTACTTAGTTATTTTATAAGAAAATAATTTCTGACCACACCTCATATTTGACAAACAAAATGTTGCTGTCGGCAACAACAATTTACGATTTGGGAAGGGGTCGATAAGTACGTCGCCAAAAGCTATCGCGAAGGTTGCTTTACTGTTGGTGAAACGAAAAAGGCAGATCAAAATACTTAGAAAATATCAAGAATTTATTATTTAATTTAAAGGAGGGCCAACAATGTTGTTTTGAAATAATGCTATATAATTTAATTACTTAAATGGTCAAAGTGCAGTGAAAAAGTAAATGCGAACATCGGAATTAAAACGGTAAAAAAAGGTGTCAGCTCTAGAGTTTCTCAAGATCTCCAATTTTTGACTTCTCCTGGCTTCAAAACAAGCAATTGCATTTTTCACGTTGTTGCCTATATATATATATATTCAGGCATGCTCCGGTAATCGTATTTTTTTTCGAATTCGATTTGGGCCAAATCTTACGATTTTGTTTTTAGCTGCTCTGGTTTTCACAATATTTATACCTGTTACTCGTAGAGTAAAAGGGTATACTAGATTCGTTGAAAAAGTATGTAACAGGCAGAAGGAAGCGTTTTCGACCATATAAAGTATATACGTTCTTGATCAGAATCAATACCCCAGTCGATCTGGCCATGTCCGTCTGTCCGACTCTCCTTCGCACTTTCACTAGCTAAGTAACGGGTTTCGGATAGTCGAGGAACTCGACTGACAGAACACTCAACTTTCTAGCTTTTGTAACTGAGATCTCGACGTTCATACGGACGAACAGACGGACATGGCCAGATCGACTCGGCTATTGGTCCTGATCAAGAATATATATACTTTATATGGTCGGAAACGAATCTAGTATAAAAAGGCATTTTTTTCTTTTCATTTTGGCCAGACAAAAGTGCCCGTTTTACCAATCGAAATATTCGTACAATTTCGAAAACCGGAGCACCAATTAAATCGAAATCGTAAAATTCTTACGAAAATTCTTACGAATTCGATTACCGGAGCATGCCTGATTATTTTTTTGGGTGTGTTTTCAGATCCACACTATGCGGAACACTCCAACGATAAGTTTATGTAGCCAACGTTTATCTAGGTCGATAATCTAATTCACTTATGGGACCCACCATTTATAGACCGATGCATCCTAATAGTTCCTCATCTCGATAGATTTCAACTAAACTAAAATACGCAGCGACACAAAAAAAATTTTTTAAATATACCTTTTACATCAATTAACTGTAATTACAAAAAACGTTATGACGTTATAAAGTCGAGAATGGAAAAGGGGTGTGACACAATCCTGTTTTTTACCCTTACGATTGATATTGATATTTTTTTATATAACCATGTTTTATTATCACCCACCCCTACTCTGTCCGGCTGTATTCAAACATATATACCCGTCGTTGTTCAATTGAAATAATTTTTAAAAGTACAAAATAAAAGGAGTTTAAATTATTATAAGGACGTAAATGTAATTAGGATTTTGAAGGTCTGACGCTTATACATCGGAAGACTGTATTCCTTTACTGTTGTGCCTACGATCTTGATAAGTACGATTTTTGGAAACTGCTATGGTATACAAGCTCCGGTTTGCCGAGACGAGTTAAGCATTTAGAAGGTATTACGATAGAAATTGATCCTTTTGTTCTTCATCTCCATCCATTTTTCTAAACTGCCAGTTTCCCAGGCCGTCAAACTCCAAAATATGTGTGTGATATTTCCTAAAATAGTACAAATTTGATTAAATTTAGGAAACTTTTTATAATATGGAGTCATCTTACCATAAAGTAGGCCTGTGGGTTATGGTTAACAAAGTAATTCCCATTCCTTTAGCAATTTCATAAATCGAGCTTTCAACATCTATAGATACCGCACTCGTGCATTCATCTAGAAGGGCATACCGCGGTCTAACGGGAAAAATGTTGTTTTAAATGGAGTTTTTTCCAACTTATAACCTAATGGTTGGTTAACCTTAAATTATTTTTTACTTTCCCTTCGATTGTTTCTTAAAGTAGCAGAGAGTATTATAGATAATCGGAAAGAACTGCCTAAGAAACATAGAATCAGGAAACGTCAAAAGTTCAGATCTTATAAAGCTACGCATTTTACCATTTATTCATTATACCTGTTACTCGTAGAGTAAAAGGGCATACTAGATTCGTTGAAAAGTCGAACGAACGCGATTTCGACCATATAAAGTCTATATATTCTTGATCAGAATCAATAGCTGAGTCAATTGGGCCATGTCTGTCCGTCCGTGTGTCCGCTTGTCTGTCCGTCCGTATGAACGTCGAGATCTTAGGAACTATAAAAGCTAGAAAGATGAGACTCAGCAGGCACACTCCAATAACATAGACGCAGCGAAAGTTTGTCGATTCATATCGATTTCCAAAAAAATACTTTTTGCCACGCCCACAGGTTTGAAAAATATTTTGATATTTTTTCATTAGTCTTGTAAAATTTTTTTTCGATTTGCAGAAAAAACTTTTCGTCACGCCCACTCTAACGCCCACAAACCGTCAAAAACTGTCAGTGTGGAAATATCTCCTTCGCAATTCCACTAGCTGAGTAATGGGTATTAGATAGTCGTGGAACTAGGGTATAGCGTTCTCTCTTGTTTTTTTTTTTTTTTCTTTCCGTCTATCGTAGAGTAAAAGGGAATACTTGCTGAGAGCGCTTCGTTTCCATGTTCGTCTGTCCATTAGTTTGTCTGTCTAAATATGATCTCAAAAGCTAAGGGCTAATGATACTTAGCAATTAAATCCTAATGAAAGATTTTTTAAAAAGCCCTCAAAAACGGATCTAATTTCTTACGCACCATACAAAGTTTTTCGACAATATATAATTTTGGATTTAATTTAATAAGCATCGAACGACTATTTCACCTAAATAGCTGCTAATAAAAACAGACTTTTAAATAAGGTTGACCTGCGCAGATAATGTTAGAAACGGGCAGCTGGTGTAACTAACAGAAAAACCTACAACGAAATATAATACAGAAAAACCTATAGCAAA
This sequence comes from Drosophila santomea, assembly GCF_016746245.2. Classification (NCBI taxonomy): domain Eukaryota; kingdom Metazoa; phylum Arthropoda; class Insecta; order Diptera; family Drosophilidae; genus Drosophila; species Drosophila santomea. The sequence continues at coordinate 183,532 of NC_053020.2, forward strand.
ATATACTACAACTTTGTTAAAAAATGTTATTTTCAAAAGATATTATTCTTGGTCTCATTGAAATGCAGTAGTAGTAGGAGCGCTTTGTGCGAATTATAGTGGGTGTGGCAATATTCTGAAACTTATGCTGCGTCTTAACTTTCTATATGCAATATTTTCTGGGATCCCTACTTTAATAAGGACAGACGGGTCAACGGACAGATGGCCATGTCAACTCGGCTATAATACTTAATAGGTCGAAAACGATTCCTCCAACCTGTTACATAAAATAACGATACCATATTACATAACCTGAACCGAATATGTAAAGAAAATAAATTCATTCATACTTATGGTAAAACAAGCGAGCTATCGCCATACGTTGTTTTTCGCCACCGGATAATATATCCTTCCAATCACGAACAACATCGAAGCTATCCCTGAAAATAAAGACGGAATTAAACGTTCCTTACTCTTTCATATAATTAACTAAATATTATTTACCGTTGAGCAATGTGCTCCAGACAGACCATTTTCAAAATGGATCTTAGCTCGTTCTCAGTTATATGCTTGCGTTTCATATCTTCCCGCGTGTCAGGGTATATAATTTGATCGCATAGGCTCCCGATTGACATGTATGGACGTTGTGGAATGTAAAACATACATGGGACGTCTTTCACAGGCCTTGGTATTTGCAATTCCCCTGCGTATATTGGCCAGAGTCCACTTAGTATTCTAAACAAGCTCGATTTTCCGCATCCATTCGGACCAGTTATTAACAAATGCACACCAGGTTCTATGCACAATGTAAGTTTTGGTACAACTATATCACAGTTGGGTGTCACCACTGGCACTGCACGAAGGCTTATTGACATATTTTCGGGATCATCTGAATAGATTATCCGACCCTTTGCTATTGGTTTGCCATTACGAAACTCAATAATACCGTTCGACAGATTTAATTCCATTACACTTGTCTTGCAATAAACTCCGACGGCAGTTTCCTCAAACACATCCATCATACCAGCCACCCTAAATGTGTAGCCAGCAAGCGACACGATTTCTTTGTAAGAGGACATTAATCGCTCAATAGCATCTGCTGCGGAAATTAGTAAATTTCTGGCAGTAGTTAAATATTGAGTGCGTTCGCTAACTCGCGATTCCGTAATGACCGTGTTGCGAACGGTTTCAAGTCCTACGTCACTTCCTGTCAAAATCGGAAGTGATACCATAATCATTCCAGTACCCGACCAAACATATTTCATAAAAAATTGTTCAAGCATTATAAACCAAAGTTTTTGGTTAAAAATTGTAGTCATTTGATTTACAAGGCGGTTGTATGCCTGCCGTAGCTGCTGCATCTCCACCTAAAATATACAAATGAAAAATTGATTAACATATGTATGTATATTTGTATATAAACAAGTCTCTGCTTCAACAATATTCGGAAGAACCTTTTCAAGTGTTTTTCATATCCAAGTATGTATATCTACGCAAGCCTAGCTTTGAAGCCTTTTGTTTCAAAGCTAAAAGTTAATTTTCTCTAAAAATGCTAGTATGGTATATATTTAATGTTTTAAAAACAAAAAATAAATACATTTTAAAGAAAAAAATTTTATTTTGTCAATTTTTTATCTAAAGGATCAGCTAGCTAAAATATGTGCACTTTTTGTTCAAAATAATCATTCAATTTTACTTCATTTAATCTTTTTGAAAAATAATTAATCATTATGCATTCATTTAAAATCATTTCAATGTAAGGGATTGCCCGCCATACAATTTTGTACTGCGCAGCGACTGCGCTTGAAGCCGCGCGTTTTTTACGCTGAGTTGAAAGTATCTTTTGCCTTGGAAATTTACTAAAATGACCTTTCATTAAAAAAAATATTTTAGTGCGCCTATTATTTCTTTTCAAGTACATATATAAATTGGGAAATACTTATATCGAATTACTCGAGACAAAAATATTTACTTTATAAGGACGTTAACGCTTCTATCTGTAGCTGTTCTGATTTTCTTAAACTTTTCAACGAAGAGTACTTAAGTATCAGGTATAACCAAAGACATTATAATAATAAGATGCGTAACGGCCATACAATGGTTTTGCACTATGCAGCCACTTTTTTGGTGACGACCAAAATTGCTCTCTTTTCGCTCGCCTAAAATCGTGAGCGTTAAAATCTAAAAATAGAATTGTCTTGCTTGTATGAGTAAAAACAATAAAGGAGATCGTGTGCATGTGTGCGCGTGCTTATGCTAAGAAACAAATTTGATTAATGTTTTGGTCAATTTCGATTCGTAACTCTTATGGTTTGAAAGAAGTTTTTTATACCCGTTACTCGTAGAGCATTTCTTACCACCCATAATTGCGCGCTTTTTTAAAAATATCAAAATAAAATAAAATTTAATTGAATCTTATTTGCATTTTAAATACTGAAAATTGGTAATTTTTATACTAGTAATTTGACTAAATAACTATAGTAAATAATTAAAATGTATATAAGGTAAATTATTAAAACTACTGTAATTTAAAACAAAGAATTTTCAAAAAAAAAGAAATTACATTTAAAATATTTCATAAAAATAATTCATAAACTAAAATATTAATTATAAAATAAATAAAAATATGGAAACTCTTTATTGGAAAATTGATTTCATTGATGCACGAAGTGCGGACATAAGCACCGAAGAATCATTGACGTCTTATATTTTTTACACGTCGCACGCTGAATACTCTAATGAAAACTATTCTAATATAAAATCATATTTGAAAATTATTATGCATTATTAGGTACATAGATTGTGCTATTATTATTTCTATGTTGAATTTAAATAATTGTTTTGTTAAGGCAATGCAAAACTAGAGTTTTTAAGTGGTGGCAATTTATAAAAAATAATATAGATTTAAGTTTAAGAACTTCTAAAATGAAGGGCATATTTTGTCATTTTTACAATGCATGTGCATACGTGTGCACCAATACAGTGCACTATGGGGAATTCGACCTGTTTTTTTGGCATAAATTAATATCTCGTAAAATATTTAAGATACGATGATAATTTTTTTGTCTATTCTTATACACACCTTTGCAATCAATTTGGCAAAGTGGGCGTGTCGCCGCCTTTGAACAACCGCCCACATCAGCCCCCCGCCCCCCTATCTTTACGATTTTTTTTTTCTACCCAATATATTCTTCAGTATCTATTTTAACGTTGAAAAATAAGACATTTTTATTTTTCATTTTGGTTCGTCATAAGGCCAGAGCCGTTTCAGTAGCAGTTTTCATATGATGTTCAACGGGCCTTGCCTTCCGTCCAGGCCGGGTATTATAAAGCTTTTTATTTCATTTATTTATTTATTTTTATTTTTCATTTATGCAAAAAAGTGTTATGAAACATGCCATAAGTTACCTTGATTAATTTCAAGAAGACTGTCGTCGATATGCCCAACAATGCGTGCGCCACGCTTCTAGGAGGGCCGCATTGAAAATTGAGAGGTTGCTACCTAATAATTTAATTTTCGCGAAAAGTCGCAAAAATTCGCAAATGAAACCTATGTGTTCTAAATAGGGAATTAATCACTCTACAGCATGGACTAACACACTTACTAAACAAATTTGAACAATTTTTTAAAACTCTATTCAAAGTTGAATTTTTATTTTCAAAGTTGGACGAGAACATCACTTGATAAATATACAAATTGTTAAGTTAACGCGCACGAACTAAGCAACATATTAGTAGAAACACATAGTACACACCTCAAGAATGAGTATTCATTTCAAATTTGACGGGTTTAGGCCTTGTGGTTCAAGAAATATTAATTTTAGTAAGCACTAAAAAAAGAAGCTCTCCGATGGCATGTGCTTTGTGTTTGCAACAGCTGACTTTACAGCTGTTAATTTTAACAGTGGACTGTCAATTTAACATTTGCGTTACAGATTATAAATCTTTGATCAATTCTTAATATGTTAAAAAAAAAAAATTTCAAAATTTGAAACACTTTAAAAAATACATTTATGCCAAAAAAACAGGTCAAATTCCCCATAGTGCAGTGGTCACCTGTCGCTGTATGCGTACAAGAGAGCTGCTGGCTCTAGAGCTCTCCGCTCTCTCCGCTCTTCGAGAGAGCCTGGAGCCACTTGAAAAGCCACGACGAAAAAATCGTGTGCAAAAAAATCGTATGGCGTTACGCATCTTGTTATTCTAATGTCTTTGGTATAACTATATCATATAACTGCCATAGTAATTATCGGACTATTATTTTATGTAGGAGGTCAGTTATGAACTTTTACATTTACATGTACATAAACAATTTAATCTTTGTTCTAGGGTCTAGAGAAAGGTAAACTCACCTTATGACCTCCGTAAAAGGCAATTTCTTCCGCATTTGTTATTATGCGCGAATGTATGTGTCTTAGATACCCGTATCTATTTGCCTCTTCCGATACCAGCTGTCCAAACTTCGGTGAAACTATTCTTAATATATGGGCTGTTAGGGCAATAACACCGATTGATAAAGCTGGTCCTGAATATTGGAAAAAAGTAGTCAGATATGCATATAACATAAACAAAATAAACAAATTAACCAGTTATTATGTTAGCTTTCATTTTTCTAGACGATCTCATTAGTGCCAAGCCAATTAGCATCAGATCGAAGCATGGTTTAGTTAGGCTACTATACAAATGAGCTATAGAACTTGCGAACACAGAAATATCTTCCGTAAGTCTATAAGAGAAATAACCTTATTAAATGTTTTAAACCTTTTGAAATTTTAAAATTACCTGTGATCCGCGTTTTCAATGCGTCCATCCAAATTTGATACTCTGTAGTAGTTTTGGTTTTTAAAATAGAGCCGATATGAGTGACGCACAAGCCGAGTTCTAAATTAAAAATGTAATCTTTACGTTATCTTAAGTAGTCAAATGTTGTATTTACCGGAACGCCAGAGACAGTTTACTTTCGAGAAACCGTATCATGGAATTAACAAACGTAGCAGGAATAGCAATTCCGAACCATTTGAGCAACACTAGGGCAAATTGCTTAATATCTTTTCGAACTATAAATTTAACAAGAGCACCCTCCAATGCGGCAACATAAATACTAAGAAACGTTCGAGAAATTAAGCAAAAAGTATGAATGCTTAGTAATCCTGTTTCATAGCAAATGGCCTGAGGAATCATTATTTTTGCCAACATTTTTAAATGTTTTAAAAACTCCTTGTTTAGTCCAGGCTCAACAAAATTATTTGTAGTTTTTTTTTTAAGCTGCTGGGCAACCAATAACTTTTCGGCCTCTGCAAGCTGGAAATCCTCTTCAGCGCTATCTCTTTTCGTTGGTGAAAGTTTGCCATTAGTTTTTCCTTTTTGGGCCCCTACACTAGACGTAGTGTGCACGTTTTTAACGTAAGGAATGGTAACCTTAATGGTAAGTGCTAGTATAGCACTAGTTACAATAGCATAGCTAAAAACGTTTTTTGTAAACCCATTATGTTCAAATTTTTCTGCAATCCGGTCAACATATTTCGAGAAAACACTCATTGTAGAAAGTTTTTTTTTTCTTTGACGTTTGGATATATCGTTGGTCAAAACAGTTTATGGAAAATTGGTCTGAAAAATAATAAAAAAATATATTAAATTAGACAAAGCTAAGAAAGAAAATAATCATATTTCAATAAAAAAAATATGTTTTCGTAATACTGTAGAAAAATGTAATTGTTTTTTCCAATTTTGTTGTTTGGTATATCAACAAATTGGCAATAAAATTATGAAGTATCAAAAATCAAATTATGGGGGAAACAGCTTTTGTTTTTTGCATAGATTTGAATATGCAACTTACTTATTACACAAACTAGCTCGTAAATATAAAAATGTAAGCCGTAATTTCTTTTGCCTAATTTAAAACAGAAAACAACACTTAAATATTATAGGAGGCAACAAAAATACGGTCCGTATTCGGCACGCTCTTATATTAAACTAGTTAATCAGGCTTTTAAATTCATATTCTTAATAGAAACACGTAGAAATTGATAAGTTCCCAAAACCTTTGATAAGAACCACTTGTTACCATTCCGGATTTCTTAAAATACCTGTCATAGCATAATTAAAAAAATTTATTTCTTTTATATGTTAAAAATTTATTAATGTAAGCAATTTAATAAATATTCAAAAAATTCTTATGGGCGAATATTTTTTTATACATAGCTAGGCCAACTATTAAATAAAAACTAAACGACACATAATAGACCTTTTAATCTAAAATGGTTTAAACGGATTAGATAAGTATTAAAGTCATGCATATGCACCTTGTACCGTCACAAGAAAATAAAAAAAATAAATTATTTGCGGCAATTATTGGCTAAGAAATTTTTTTAAATATAATGTAAAGTAAAAGTGTACAAGGAAATAAAAAATAAAACATAACAAAATATATAATATTTTATGTATTATAATATTATATATATCATAACATAATATAATATTATATATCATAATATATTGAATACTATAATATATATATAATATTATATATATGTATATATTATACAACCTACTATATATTTCCGTAATGTTTATATATTTATTTATCTAAGTTATCGATATTGTATATATATTTCACTAAGTTATCGATCAATCCTATAGTATATTTAACAAATTCCGATTTTTATAAGTACTGTACACAAGCACTGAAAACGAAACAACGATTTTTAATTATTATATTTTTTTCATATTTGTCCGATCCGATTCGATATGAATCATTTACAACATACCAAATGTTACACTCTAAGAGAGGCGTTTGAGAATTGGGAGCATACAGTTACATACATTTTAAGGAGTCTAATTAAGCCTACCAGAAAAGTACTAAGAATGTAATGTATTTATCAAAATCTGGCATTTAAGATCACGCAAAGGAATTCTTACGAGATGCCCGATGACAAGAAGATTACATTTGCCGGACGAAGTGTTTAATCCACACAAAAGTTGAAAGGTACCAAACAGACTTATTAAAGCCAGGAAGCAAATCAGTATCAGGAAGTGGAATTTTCCAATTGTGCTTGGACAAATCAGGAAATGGTGGAAGTTGAATTAGAAGTCAAACCAGAAAAGTATATTTCGCGCAGTACAGATTACATTACAAGCAAAGAAAATAATTAAGAATTCGAAACAGTAATTTTACAATTCTCTATTTATAAATGTATATGGATTGCCGTAGAATTTTCTTTTCGAAGGTATAACAAGTATATAACAAATAAATTCTTATAGCACAATAAGAGAAAATGAAAATAATTAAAACTTTTTAAAAAGAAAAATATGTTAATAAATTTAATGAAATGTCTTTGAACAAATATTTTTCTAATAAGTCAAAACATGTAAAATAAAGCACCTATGATAACTTACTGATTAATTCAAACCAACACTGCTAAAATAAAACAACTAATGTACAAAGAATAATGATAAGTAAGCGGAAGAGGACTTTGAAACTACGTTATCGTTTTATTGACTGTAACTAAGAGCTGAGTCCATAACAATTAATATTTTCCAAACAATACCACCGTGGACGGCAGTCCACGTAGTGACGATGAGAACTGAGAGTATGGTGTGCAAAGAGCTCAGTTTATATATTCATCGCTTTGGAATAAGGGATTAGATCAGAAAAAAATGGTTTATTTCAAAATGACAGTTTTTGTTCCTTTCTTATTTTGTCGATATTTATAAAATATTGATCTCAGCAAACTTACGTATGCTTTATTTGTACGTTTTAGTGATTTTTCAAAAATGGTCATATTGATTTGTTTTTCATTGGAGACCTTCAGATATCAAACTCCACTGAATTCACACATATTAGAATAAACAATCTTGCTATTCCTCTATTATTTTATACATCCGTAAAATTTCATTAGTCGGATTACAAAATGGTAAAATATTAACTAAAAAACTAAAATATTAACTAAATTAAATCTTTTAAAATTGTCAAGAAATATATTGGTATTTGTTAGTTTTCGAATAGTAAAACTCTCTACTACTGAAATATATAATGGAAAAAAATTAATAAAGCATTTCGTCGATCTAGCAGTCGTTTCGTCGATCCGTCCGTATGAACGCTGTTAGTTGAGCTAGCTGACATAATTCAGGCATCAGACGTGTCTACTTTAAGGCATATTTTAATAATTATATGCGCCAATACTAACGGCCACTTACATATGTATATAAATATATTGTTATACCCGTTACTCGTAGAGTAAAAGGGTATACTAGATTCCTTGAAATGTATGTAACAGGCAGAAGGAAGCGTTTCCGACCATATAAAGTATATACATATATTTTTGATCATGATCAATACCCGAGTCGATCTGGCCATGTCCGTCTGTCTGTCCGTCCGTCGAGATCTCAGGAACTATTAAAGCTGGAAAGTTGAGATTAAGCATACAGTTTATATTGCCACGCCCACTCTAACGCCCACAAACCGCCCAAAACTGCCACGCCCACACTTTCCACTAGCTGAGAAACGGGTATCAGATAGTCGGGGAACTCGACTCGCGTTCTCTCTTCTTTTATCTTCTTTTTGTTGACCCGGCTATATTATACTTACTTTTATACTTTTTTTTATACATTTCAACGAATCAAGTATACCCTTTTAATATTCGAGTAACGGGTTTAATTATCGTTTTGATTTCTTTTCGTTTTTCAATTTTTTGAGATTGATCTTTGAGCTCTAATGGATGTTACAGAGCTGACATGTGAGAAATATACAATCGTTTTTATTTATTTCAGAATTTGTGCCAATATAAGCCCGAGTTCCTACTTCCGAAAGAAACAGGAGTACATATATACATATATGTACATCATATGTGTACATCATTTGAAGCAGAAAAATTATTCAGAATGAAGGAGGAACGTTTAAGATTCATGCCCAATTGTAGCAATGAATTGGTGAATAACAATTCGAAATTTCTGCGAATGAGGAACAGAAAATAAACGCATGTTGTATCAGTACAACCAACCACATCGAGCAGATGAAGTACCGAAAAATTAAGAGCCGTTTTACACAATCCTAATTAGTCGTTTCAGTGGTTCAAAGTACCATCTGAACAGCACGCAGGCCGATATAATGCACTGTCAATTAATGAAATTGCAGTTCTTTTGACTAGCCTATTTAACGGTCGAGATCTACAGAGATAAAAAAGCTTTACAAATAACAAATTCTTTCCAAAATTTTTCATTTTATATGTACGTATGTATATGTGTACTTTATGCACAAGTATACAGAAAATTTGTACATATAAGTATAATGCAGAATTGGATTTCGTAAATCAATATTGTTTCCCTAAAGATAAAAAAAAAATATATACATACAGACATCTACTAGCACATTTTGTTGGACAAATTCCGTTGCAGTTCAGTTGCATATCTGCTTTAAGGCAATGCTGATTAACAATTCATACTAATACAAAAACCCGTAAAGAATCTAATATTATGACCGAACTTTACAAGAGCTTAAAGCTTTTTGTTTTAAGTAGAAATATGTACATATCAATATGTACGTGCACACTAAGTATGTTTGCTGCTTTGAGCGTTTTGTACCATTTAAGATACATTAAACGGCAAGATAGGGTGGAAAACTAAATGAAACAGCCGTACTTCTTATTATAAGTACATACAAACATATGTACGTCTTGACATTAATTGTCCAAATGATTGTCCACAACATTTTAACACGTTTAAACGATAGTTAAATAATTGGTATATTAAAAGTAATTGATCGACAAGTCATAAGTTGCGAAATGCTAGTTTCGTAGTTTCAGATTATCCATATATAAAAGAAGCTTATTAAGTGTATATATTTCGATGTGTGAAGATAGCGTCGCATGCTGAGGAACAAACATATGTACGTCTTGACATTAATTGTCCAAATGATTGTCCACAACATTTTAACACGTTTAAACGATAGTTAAATAATTGGTATATTAAAAGTAATTGATCGACAAGTCATAAGTTGCGAAATGCTAGTTTCGTAGTTTCAGATTATCCATATATAAAAGAAGCTTATTAAGTGTATATATTTCGATGTGTGAAGATAGCGTCGCATGCTGAGGAACTATTATGGAACGGTAAAATTTCAAATACGGGGCTATTTTTAATTACTTTAAAAAAATTTAAATTAATATTTTAAAAGGAAACAAGAAAGAACCCTATAGTCTAGTCCCCCGCCTATCAGGCAAATAATTAGATATTTATTTTTAAAAATGTTCTGATATTTTTTCACTTTTGTATTAGTCTTGTAAATTTCTATCGATGTGCCAAAAAGCTTTTTGCCACGCCCAATTTAACGCCCACAAACTGTCAAAAACTGTCAGTGTTGAAGTGTCTCCTTCGCACTTTCAAAAGCTGAGTAACGGGTATCAGATAGTCGGAGAACTCGACTATAGCGTTCTCTCTTGTTTTTTATTTATTTTGAATTAAAACGAATATTTAAGTGCATATAATGGATTATAAACAGAATTTCCTGTGAATTATATTTAATCTGTGTCACTATTCGAATCATCGTTATTGCTATTGGCGGTTTCATCCGCTTTTGGGTTGACGTTGTACTTATCATTGGCAGCAACTTGGCGCAATAGCTCAGGTTTTGATTGCAGAAACTTTGGAATTCGATGCACGACAAAGTGAAATTCCATTTCACCATGACAATTGCTTTCACAGTCTTTCGGCTGTGCAAGGGTTGGTCATTTTAGAAAAAAACTCACGAATTCCATTTTAGCGAATTCGGAGTCGACACTTTGTCAGCATTCCATTGATTTATTTTGTCCGTGCCATAGTGAAATAGTTTTTAACATACGAGTATTGAAGGTGGACTTTCGAATTTTTTTTTCGGTCGACATCTATATGGATAGAAGTCGCCTTCTTACGTGCATAAATCCATCTGCATTGCACATTCTATTAATTCTTGTGATTTTCACTAGGGCAGTAGGAACGTATTTCACTGAAGCCGATGAACATTTATGAATGTATTGAGAGAAATAGACAACTAATTATATAAATAAAGACTGACATGATCAAATTTACTTGCCTAGTTATTTCAATCAAGAATATACATATGTATGTATATACTTTCAAGGTTAGAAAAGCTTACCTCTACCATTTATATACTCTTTAACATTTTTAGTATGCCCATTTACTCTTTGATTGACGGTATAAATACTCAGGATCACACACCTTAAATATACAAAAGATTTAAGATCAACCAACCATAGTGTTTTTTTTTATAAATGCACCATGATAATTTACTCTTTTGTTTCTGCTATTCACAGTAATGAAAAACAATTAAGCTAATTATTTTCACTATCTCAATCTCTCTGAATGTTTTGATATATGAGCTATATATAAGGTTGTCAAATATCTCCCTTCCGCTTTTTTGCTCTTTATTCAATGCTTTATAAAAAGTGTTACAGTGATCGGATTTAGTTCAAATATGCGCCGTTTTGTTCGATAATCTGTTTCCATCTAGACGGCAACTTCATAATACCTCCCTCGTAGAAGCCCCCCTCCTTATTTGCGAAGAACTCGGACAGCCACTTTTCACAAGCCTCTTTTGAGTTCAACTTTACACCACCAAGGGCATTCGCCATGGACAGGAACAGGTGGTAATCACTTGGCGCTATGTCCGGGCTATATGGTGGATGCGATAAAACCTCCCATCCGAGCTCCCGTAGCTTCTGACGAGTCAACAACGAAGTGTGTGGTCTGGCGTTGTCCTGGTGGAGCACTACACCCTTCCTGTTGGCCAATTCTGGACGCTTCTGGTCGATCGCCTGCTTCAAGCGGTCCAGTTGTTCGCAGTAGATGGTAGAATTAAGCGTCTGGCCATATGGGAGCAGCTCATAGTGGATGATTCCCTTCCAATCCCACCAAACACACAGCAAAACCTTCCTGGCCGTCAATCCCGGCTTGGCCACTGTTTGGGACGATTCACCGGCCTTCGACTACGACCGTTTTCGCTTGATATTGTCGTATGTGATCCATTTTTCGTCGCCAGTCACCATCCGCTTCAAGAATGGGTCGAGTTCGTTCCGTTTCAGCAGCATATCGCAGGCGTTGATTCGGTCCAGAAGGTTTTTTTGCGTCAAATCATGCGGCACCCAAACATCAAGCTTTTTTTTGTATCCAGCCTTCTGCAGATGGTTTAAAATGGTTTGGTGACTAACTCCCATCTCCTGGGCGATGTCACGAGATGCCACATGCCGGTCTAACTCGATGTATTCCATGATTTGATCGGTATTTGTCGTCTCAGGTCTTCCGCCGGCTGGCTTATCCATGGTGTCGTTTTCACCGGCTCTGAATCGTCGAAACCATTCCTCCGCGGTTCGAAGTGATAGAGTACCATCCCCCAAAACACCATTAATCTCACGGAACGTTTCTCTAGCGGATTTGCCTTTAACGAAGGAAAACTTTAAAATAGCGCGAATTTCGGCGTTAGTGAACTCCATGTTTACACGTCTATAACTGTTGAACGCAATATCCAAACTAATCATGCATAGCGTCGTTTTGTAGGTTATGTCAAGACCTTTCAAATTATGTATAGTATTGCCAGATACGAGCGCTTTGTACATAGCCGCGAAATTCAAAAGACAAAAAGGCGGAAGGGAGATATTTGACAACCTTATATATGCCTAGCTATGAATATTTTTTTGCTTAAGCTGAAAGGAAATTATACAAAAATTACACGATCATCCGATTAGGTTTATTCCAACTCACTTTCCTGCATAATACTGGTCAAAATATACATAAAGGTAAGTTAACCTAAGATAATAATAAACAACCAAATAATTTCTTATGTACTTATAACTCCATACTTTTCTACTAAATGATAATGCAAGTTATGTAAATGCTGTATTTAATATTTATTTTTGCTTGGCTAGCTTATTTAAGGTAATTACATTCAAGAACATGCATACATGTTGCGTCTTTTTTAATGTGTACAAAGTTTATGTATAATTATAATTCGGAAATATTGTTCGTAAATACTTATCATTTTATTAATATTAAGAAAAATTAATATTACATATAGATATAAAAATATTTACAGTTTATCTTTAATATTAATATTTTATGTATGGCTTCCTAACATGACAGTTTGACGGTGCTGCATTGAAATAGTAAAATTATAATCTTACAATTGTATGATTAATTATAAATATTTTTATGAATCCATTTATTTTGGAAGATTTTAACAATAGAAAATGCAATAGTCTTAACTAATCAGTACTATGTAATTAACGTTTAATTGTAACAGGCTTCTTACTTATGTCAAACGAATAGAAATTTGTATATTCTTAAGCAAATCTTTTAATTTTGGAAAGCCAATAAATATGAATTTACTACTGTAAGGCTTAAAAACTTAGATTGCAATATTATATATGTCCACCTTTTAAAAATTCTTAGTTCATATGAAAACAAATAATCCTTTTATGATCTTGAATTTTAGTGTTAAGTGACAACATTGGATTTTTTCCCGTTTTTGTTATTATCCCATACATATGCGCACAGAATTATTTATTTTCATTGTACAAAAAGGCTTCGCCAAAATACATCTAAGATTTAATTTTTCATTTTATTTTCCTGTATTAATCGCAACGAATACTTTAAATATAAATGAAAATAATCAGTATGTGAAATTATTATTATTATTTGTTTACACGGAGAAATGCTGTGACATATTTATTAAGTATTTTTAATTATTATATACATATTTACTAGGTAAATAATAAATGGTTGCGGACGAAATATACATTTATGAAAGATAATTGATTTACGATATGGATTTTGATTAAAAAACATAAATATAATGGGAAAACCATAAGCTTTTTAGTGTGCAGGCTGTTAAGCATTTAACTTTTTAAAATTAAATGTTAAATTAGATTTTAGAGTAAGCATTAAATAATTATTTACCGAATGATAGGTTGGTATACTGAAAATTCGCATATATATAGAATACATTTTGTTTTGTTATATATATATATCACAAGTTTGAAGATAGTTGAAAGTGTCTATTTTACTACTTATTGGCATAAAACGACAATCAAAACCGCGCTTGATTGATAGTGAGTTATAAAAACAAGATAGTTATTGTTATGACATGCAAAGCTATGTATCTGGGAAGTAAAGAATCTTAGCAATCGATGCCATTTACAGTCGCACTGCAACTTTTAAGACGAAGAGATGAAAGAGCAGTCCTTTCGGTACCTATATTGCTTCCGTCTTGAACAGTATTTTGATCGTCAATAGGCCTAAATCGTACAAAGCCTTGGTCTGCTACAAGCATACTATCGGAAGCACTGGATGTCGTGCATGAATTTGAAGATGCAGACGCCACCGAAGCTGATGAAGTCGTGCATAACTCTAAACGTTGATTTCCATTATTTGGAATATGGAATTGTGCGTGAGAACTTGAATTTTTAGTTGCTGCTGCACCGACAAGTGATGATGTTTTTCCATTGATAGATATAGAATTAGATGCCGTATCTTCAGCAGGAATAATAGAACCGTGATCGTTGTTTATCAAGTTTGTACACTCTACATTATTTCCCGATGTAATGTCGTCTTCTTCATCGTCTTCCTCCTCGGAATTGTGATCATAAGGTAGCTTTTGTAGATGGTTCTCCCTTATGGGCTTACTTTTAAACAGTTCAGTTCCAGTTTCCAATGACCTTAAGTTCGAATTACGTGCACTTGTTCTATGGTAGTACCGTGGTCTATCTTTATCTGGTATTCCTAACGTCTGCGCTCCATTGGCGACTATTCGTGGCGTTTCAGCAGAAGCCATTGGTGACTCTAGGGTTCGACCTAAAGCACCACCATTGGCTATACTACTTAGAGTACCACTTTTGCAAACGCCGTTGAAATATCCGCGTTCAAATGAATTAAAACTTGCATATCGTCCTCCACCTCCCCCATTTGATGAAGAGCACGAATTAGCTGAATTGGAACTTCGGCGCTCATGTGTCTTGCTTTCAAAGAAATGCCGTTCAAGTGCACCGTTAATCTTTTTTTCGCGTCCATTTGAATTTTTTTGTCGGTCTTGAATACACTCACTATTTGACTGAACACTGTGAACTGATTTTTCCTTAAACACCGGTCGCTCAAAGATGTTAAATTCATATCGCTTGTTTTCCTGCTCTAGTGGTTCAGAATAACAATTGTTTTGCAACAATTCGGATTGCTGCTGCGAAGTCCCAGAACTTGAGTTAGAACAAACTCCATTTTGTTCGTAAATATCTCTTTGATTTTGTTCAGTTGTTGCAATGGCGGTACTGTGCAAACTGAAATTTGGATTTTCGTAATGATCAGGAACAGCATCTGTCATATAGTCCGTACTCATATACGTCGGGTGCTCTTGGAAACGCATTTGATGCAATTGATGTTGTTGGTTGTAGTTTTGGGAAGCTTGACCATTTAAAGTACTTCCAATTGACCCCGTATCATATGGCCTTTGGTACATAGGCTCCTGTAGCTGATATTCACAGGGACGACCGTTTGAAGTTGCAGCTGTTGTTGGTCCCATAGAATTCAGAGCGTAACTGTCATCATAAATAAGTTTTCCTGTCCGCATTGTGTATGTATGAAGATTTGTATTTGCATTGCAAATAGCTGGGTAGTCAGTTTCAAAATGCTCCTGACTTGAGCTTGATGTACACGGAAGAAAAAAATTTGTCACATTTGAGTTGTGTGTGCCTGTGCCGTTTCCAACATGTTTTTCTCTAATGGCATTGTTAGGTGTACCACCATCTTGGCCATAAGCACTCACGCCAGAACCAATCATTCGAGCATCGCCAGCAACAGCGCTCAAAGAATCGTGGCCGACACTTGTCTTTAGTCCAACTACCCAGGATATTAACGTAATTATAGCTATCTCTATGAGACGCAGAGAGAACTGATATCCCCATTGCAGCCAGTCAACATCGACAATACTGGTTTGACGAGATGAAATATATATAGCTCCGAATATCTGAAGGGCTGCCAGTAGTACAAACAAAAGAGCTGTGGCAATCGTAATGTGGATAGCGTAAGACAAATTTTGATAACCATGTATATAGTTTTGAGATTTGCTGCGTAGAATGCGTTTCAAAATGCGGTATAAGTAAAGATATAGTAGCCCCAGGCTAAGGCATATAAAAATGTAAATTATCTGACATATTAAAGTCAATACCCGGGGCGGTGGTGGCGAAATTGCCGATGGAGGCATTGTCGCAGTAGGTTGGCCTTGTTGGTTATAAAGTTGCTGCCGACGAAAGTACTGTTGTTGCTGCTGTTGTTGAAAATATAAGTGATGATTTTTTAAGGTATAGGATTCAACATAATGTAATGTAATGCAAAGTACAACGTGAACTCCGCAGCCCACAACAACTGTCAGCGGTCTTATCAAAGCAGAGTATCTATTGTTTTTGTGGTTTAGGGCCTTAAGGAAAAGAAACAATATAAGAACAGAGAAAGCAACTGTTAAAAATGTGGAGGGTAGATTAAGCAAGAGCTCTGAAGTAAATAAATTAAAGCTCCCATGAACATTGTATGCATCAAAACAAAGGAAAGATATTCTCAATATGCATATCATTATCAGTATCAGATTAATGCACACAAAATATGCCTGTGCGAACAAATGAGTAAGCTTGTTATAGGTAAGCAGTTTGTAAAGCGAATATACAGATAAAATAGTAAAGAGTACAACTGACAGATAGATGTGAATATTCCAGGCCCATGTCCAAGTTGTGTGTACTGCAGCAGCTGCAGCTGCCCCAACAGAATTGTGGTCAGCTGTGCTCGTACCAAGCTCCCGTAAACCATTAGTTGTCTTTCCTGTATGTCCGGGCTGACCCGCATTTGTGGTGGCGTATGAAAATGAAGTGGCCGATACATCTCCTATAGCAGCAGCTGCTGATGGCGTTGTCCCTGCAGTCTGATTAGTATTCTCATAATACTCCAACTGACCAGGCTGGTACTTGCTATGATTAATATTAGGACTAACCACGGAAGGTACATCAGGATCTATATTTTCCCCGTTTGTTGTAGACTTTTCGATCAGAACAATTGGGGAAGAGGGAGGGTGCCGCATTGTAATGATGGGTCGCTGAGTTACCTGCTTCAACAAAACCTCTGGTATGTCGCCATTCTTTCCGTTTGATCCCAGAATACGTCTAATGTTAGGTAAAACTTCCTGTCTTTTATTTGGACCAATGGCATCCGGTTCATAGGACTCCTGTCCTTTTGCGCTACTTGCCTTTTCGTTTAATAATTCTTCTCCACTAGTTCGTGCTGGTGTATTTAAAGCTTTTAAGCTTTTTCGTTCTGTTATGGATGTGTCCGACACTATTCCATGGGGGAAATTTGTTTCGAGCCGTGGTTTTGCATCCATGCCAAGCGGGGCGTAATTTAAGTCCGTCATTTTATTGACAACGGCATCGTTACTATTGCTTCCTAGGTCTGGTGGTCGAATTGGTATTCGGTCCTGGCTGGGCATCAAACTAGGCGGTGGGATAGGACGCCTATTCACGGCAAGTAGACCCTCGTTATTGGTACCACGTAAAGTTGGTTTGTCCGCAAATGGGTTTTGATATTCTGGTGGAAGAGGAGGTGTAAAAAAGGCCCGAGAAGGCGGAGAATACGATGGAATATCACCAGGATACATTGGTATTGTTGGTGGTTGGGCTCCATTTATTTTTTTTAAAAGGTTGGGAACTACAAAGACATCACATTAAAGAATAAAATTATTAGAAATAATCCGATCGTACTTACTCAATGGTATTGGCGTGGAAGTATGCTGTACGACGTTCCTGTGACGATCCCTATCATGTGAATGGTGGCGGTTTGGATTTGGGTATGTCGGATTGTTATTACTTTTTAGTATGTCAGCGTTGGGCGCGGATGTTGGCAACGCATGGTCCCTTTCCAAGTCTAGTTCATAATTTTTCGGACGACCACCGACACCATGTTGTTGATGATGTGACGAGTGATATCTAAAAATAAATACAGAAAATAATTTGATGTATTTTTTATATGGTTGTTTCTAAATTAGCAAAGGACATGGCTAGATAGATAGAATTGTAGGGTCGGAAATGCTTTCATCTACCTGTTACATACTTTTCAATTTAGTAATAGGTACACATATCTAAGATCTTTTTTGGTGCTAAAAGGTTAGTATCAATCGTTTTAAGAGCGGCAGAGAGTCTGAATATAATATAGTAGGCTCTTACTCTAAAGCATTGCAAATTTGCCAAAATATACATATGTATGTAGCATTTTATTAGAAAATAAAATTTAGTTAAATGATTTATTGTTAATTTAATTTATTATTTTGTTACTCAGCTGGGAGTGCAAACAAGAATTTTCAACGTTGTTTTTGTTTATCGCTATGACAAAGAAAGCAAACAACAATTTTAAAAGTGAGAGGGTGACATCGAAAGAAATTTACAGGACTAACATATATGTACATATATGAAAATATATCAAACTTTTTTCAAAAGTGAAAATCGACGTTATCATTCGACACGGTAACGACAGACTTAGACTAAAACTCTTAAGAATGATTTGGTTTCTAGAAAATAATAACTTTAAATTTCTTTATTTTTTTTGTTGTAAAATCATTGAACATTTCGCAAACTTCTTTTAGTCGTTGTGTCGATCTTTCGACGCAAAGAAAAAACTTGTCTGCAATTACCAAGCTTTTTCATAGCTTATTAATACTTATTAGTATTGAAGTTAACAAGAAATCCTTGGGTAAATAACAAATTTTTACAAAGTAAATTTTTTTTCATATATTTTTTTTATATCTATGGCAGCTATAACAGGGTATAACAAATTTCCAAAGATTTAAGCATGCCAGTTTTGGACTGATTGCGGGCCAAGTAATTTTTGGCATATCAATCAATATCAATACACTTCTTAACGATGTAAAAAACAAATAAACAGAACAAATAAATACTTTAGCAACTTGTTTCTGACCGCGTTAGGGATTTTTTTGTTTGATGCAGTATCGCCTTTAACTTCACGAGAACCAAATTAACAACAATATCCATTCTATACATAGAGACATTTTTAGGCGTTTAAAATTCTACCCATTTTACGTTATCAATCGGAGCGAGACAATAATCACCAAGTGATAGGGTTTAGCAAACGTTTCAACGACTTACCTCTGTGTTGTTAAAAACGGTGTGGCTACAGTAGTTAGACCTAATGAATAACTTGTGTCTGGTATGCTTCGCTTTGTGGTTGAGGTTGTACCATATGCTACTTTTATGAGAACAGCTGCGACACTACGCTCAATATTATTTAATTTTTCTAAATAATCCTTTTGCACTATAGATGAGGTCCCGGAAATCATGTTGATTCCAGTGCTGTTGCCGAAGTTGTGATTTCCATTAGACCTTTCTTGTGAAATGGTTCTGTTGCCCGTTGAACTTCCGTCCTCCAAAAATATTGACTTCGTCAAGGTAATATGGTGAATGGCAATTAAAAGTATAAATAAAAAATTGACATAACGTTGACGTAAATGCATTTTAGGGGACAATATCGAGATAAATATGGAGCCGAAAAATCTAGCCTTTAACCGCGTGATGTTGAAATTACATTTAGTAAACGCTTTATGAGCACAAATCAGTATAGCAGCTGGCGCAATTACATCGTTTTTTAATACTGATATAGCGCTTGTATTGGTGGTTGAGATTTTAATACGATTTTCCTTTAAGTTTCTATTAATTTCCTTGTTATAATCATGTTTGTTGCCTTAAAAAAAAGGTAAAAATCTTTTTAAGGTTATGGGCACAGTTATATATGCGTATCCCTTACCCGATGTGGATAAACTCTTTTTTTTCACATTTATTCGAAAGCTATGGTACGTTTCAGGCATGATATCGTATTTTATATTGTGAATCGGTGACTGTATCGGTGGCTAAGCTAATTAGGCCTTTAGCTCGATAGTGGATGCCGTTTGTTACACCCAGTAAAACCGTTGCAGTTTGTGATAACCTAATTAAAGATAAATAAGTATTAGGTAAACAGTATTTATATATTTATGTTGTTTATTACAATTGTTGGTTAAAAAAACCTATTTTGCAGTGACTAATATTTTTTAAATTTATATTAAGGAGTTAGTATTAAATCGTTTCTTAAAACACTGGAATCTGTTTTTAGGTATAGTTCCCGAGATCTTCTGTTCATAAGCACGGAAGGACAGACGGATGTGGCCAGATCGACTCTGCAAGTAGTCCTGATGAAGAATACATATACAACATATGCAACTTTAATAAAGTTGCTTGAGAACCAGGGCTGTTTCTGCAGTTCGACAATCATCACTGCTCAAAAATTTTACAAAGACGGCTTCTACGCCAGCAGAACCAGCTGCTTCGCTAATGTTCTTTACAAACTGGCTCTCGTGCACGATTTCTCCTTAAAATTGAAAGTAATAAAAAGGTGATGATTGTTAGCTTAAACGACGTAAGAAAAAAAAATAATTTCAACAAAATTAAGTATTATTCCATGCCGAAAGGCATAAAAACCTTCGCTCACTGTCGATTATCGAAAATCAGATGCCCGTTTCTCAGCTAGTGTACATAAGTCCTTACGAGAAAGTTCAACATTCTTTTTGGTATATCGATAGGAATTTAAATAAAATTTATTTAGTTCAGGTATTTTGTGTAGCATATCGATAGAAATTGTGAAAAGAATAATAACATGAAAAACACAACACAAACATGGAAGTTTTGAGCGGTTTGGGGCGTGGCAATATTAATAAACAATCTGGCGCTGCGTCTATGTCTCTGGAATCTGCATGCCAAACCTTAACTTAACATACAAGCTTTTACAGTTCCTGAAATCTCTACTTTCTAACGGACGGATAGACAGAAGGACATTGCCAGATCGACATAATATATTTATACTTACATATATAATCAGAAACGCTTCCTTCTACCTGTTGCGTACTATTCGACATATAATTATATATTTAATATTTAATATACCCTTTTACTCTACGTGTAACGGGTGTAAATATGGTTTTATTTTATTGTGAATCCTAAAAACCTGCTTTAAATAATGATTTGCATAGTCGGTAATGACCATAACTCGTGTTAGTTAAATGGGACCGATCCAAAGAAAGGAAACAGTAAGAAAAATAATGGATATCTGGATAAGCAGAGCCTTTTTCTGAGAGGCCCATGTCCTATCTTGCGGGTTCACTTGCGACAAGATTTTTGTAAGAAGCAGGCGCGAACCTTAGCGTTGGTATTTAAGAAAATGATAAGAATTTTTGAATTTAATTTATTTATTTAAATAAAGTTTTGTGATCTCAAAAGCGCTGAGTTTGTGGAAATATCCCAATCATAGATATCCATAAAGGTACAGGATGATTGATAGCAATTCGATCACGACTACAAAATATTTACTACAAAAATATTTAACATTAAAATCTTTTACAAATAAATATGACAATTTTATTATTTACTCATTTATAATATTTATAATGTGCCCTCTCCTTTTTCCTAAAAACCTGCTTTAAATAATGATTTGCATAGTCGGTAATGACCATAACTCGTGTTAGTTAAATGGGACCGATC
Source organism: Drosophila santomea (assembly GCF_016746245.2). Classification (NCBI taxonomy): domain Eukaryota; kingdom Metazoa; phylum Arthropoda; class Insecta; order Diptera; family Drosophilidae; genus Drosophila; species Drosophila santomea. The sequence goes on from NC_053020.2 coordinate 205,104, forward strand.
CAAAGAAAGGAAACAGTAAGAAAAATAATGGATATCTGGATAAGCAGAGCCTTTTTCTGAGAGGCCCATGTCCTATCTTGCGGGTTCACTTGCGACAAGATTTTTGTAAGAAGCAGGCGCGAACCTTAGCGTTGGTATTTAAGAAAATGATAAGAATTTTTGAATTTAATTTATTTATTTAAATAAAGTTTTGTGATCTCAAAAGCGCTGAGTTTGTGGAAATATCCCAATCATAGATATCCATAAAGGTACAGGATGATTGATAGCAATTCGATCACGACTACAAAATATTTACTACAAAAATATTTAACATTAAAATCTTTTACAAATAAATATGACAATTTTATTATTTACTCATTTATAATATTTATAATGTGCCCTCTCCTTTTTTCTTCATTTCTAGCTATCTTAAAAAATAATTAAATATAAAAAATAATAAAACAAAGGTAATTTAGTTTAACATTAATATAAAAACATATAAGCACCGTTTATTTATTTACGGTACGAATTATTTTGGGTATATAATCATATGTTCTTCCATTCTGCTTCTAGAAACGTTCATTTATAGTTTTTATAAACAGATACTAGGCAGATGTGCATCTAATACATTGGATGGAAAAAAATCGGGAATGCCCCAGAAATCCATGATTTAAGTCGAAACTGTCTAATCAATGTATATCAATATAAGTTAGAAAACGAACTGTATCCAATTCACATTAGTAAAAATTACAAATAATCATCGCTATATTCTGTTCCATCTGAATTTATATCCCTTTAATTTAACTCAGTCCTAATATGTGTACACATACACACGATGTAATATAAAGTTAAATACGTATAAATATACTGTTATTTATAATACCATAATTCACAATAAAATGTATTTATGCACTAGCGCAATACAACATATTGGCTTTTTCATTAAAGATTAAATAGAATACGTACATGTATATAGATGTGTACACATTAGTAATATATGTTTATATACTTTGGGTATACATTTGGATTTAATATATGTTTAAATAGGCCATAGGTAATAAAACCACTCCTAAAAAATTTCCACTATAAACACATTTTGTGAAATCATTGATAGAAACAATTCAGTTTATTATGACGTCTCGACTTTTCACTATATGAAACACACAACTACAAAATGGTGGATATTAATTCGATCAATAATCGGTATCAACGATATATATGCTTATATCTTGTCCCGAAGTCCATGTAATTGATTATTTCTCTTACACGGTATGCGCACTAATACGCTTTAGTTAAAGATTCCGATAGTATCGCAGTAACAACGTAGGAAAATATTTGTGACTGTATATAGCGTATAATTCCATGGAATAAAGGTGTTTTACCCATGGAATAATCAGCATGGCCTAATTTAATTAAATGATTTCATATTAAAATTTTTGAATCCTATAGTTTGTTTAAACTCCCTGTAAAGAGATTACAGTGGAATTAAGTAACCAGATAAGGTGTGTCAAGCACAATTGAATAGCATGTAATATAATAGAGTATAATATAATATAAAAGCATCACAGCTAAATCTATATGACAGATAACACTATTAGTGGCAGTTTCTTGATTCAGGCTTATTTAGACAGAATTTGCAAATGGATCACTAAAATGAAACCTCGTTTAAATATAAAAATGCAATGAATGCTCGGCGACAATTGCTTTTCCTTACTCCACAAATAATGAAGCGTTGTCCTCGTTAGATCAGATTTTGTACCTGGGAGTTTATTTTGATAGAAAATTCCAGTTTTCTGCGCACATGAATTATATACTTCCGTAGGCTTATGAAATACTTGGCTTTGCTAGGCTAAATACCAAGTATTTCCCTGTATATATCTGATCCCCGTCTATCATATCTCAGCCACTGCTGTCTCGTCCATACCTGCTCTATGCGTTCGTCCGCCCATAATATAAATATTGTACTTAGAACTCTTCGCACCTTGGTCACATTTAATCATTTATTCGCGAAATAAACCCATCTTAAGGGCCTTGCGGTTATTTAACTCTTTTCCTGCAGACATTCGCTTTAGTTTGGGAATTGATAGGATTAAGTTCAAATGAGATCTTGTAAATAATTTTGTATGTAGGACACAAGCGTGTTATTTATTATTTAAGGCCAGATAAGGATCAATCTGTCTATTGGTGTAAGTAAATTAGTTAATAAATAAATTAAGGTAGAAAGAAAAAAATCTGTACACCCAACGTTGTAATATATTGATTATTTTGTTCTTGTGTATCCCAGTCTGAAGTGGAATTATTTCGGAACAAGTTTTGAATGTAAGGTTTTTCACAAGTAGGAAAGTTGTTTTCAAATTGCCGGACGTGAGCTTATCTTTTATACTTACTGTGCAGCGCATTTGTAAACACTTCGTGACATGCTTCTTCTCCCTTAAAAGCTTCTGGATGCATTCCCTAAAAAGGTTTCTGGATGCTTTCCGAAACAAGTACTCCAGAATATTAATATAACGATACCTTCGTAAACGTTACTCAGGATTGTTTGAGTGTATTTCAAGTTAATAAATTTCGATATCAGTAACTTTTTTGACTTAACCTGGTTGAGGAAAGCAAACATCTGAAAAATATAGATAATATACATATAACAGTATTGGGACTTTTTAATGCTGTTAATGGAGAAAAAAGAAAATGAAGTTGACAAGAAAATAAAACAAACATTAATAATGTGATACTTACTTGACTAAATTTTGCTTTTAAATTTTTCATATTAGAATAATACATAATTTTGAACTGTATCCATCTTTAATTTCATCAGTAACTCAAAATAAATCAGTCGCATCTAATTTGTATTCATTAATCACTAGTTTATTTCTTCCTCTTCTTTTCAAAAGCTGACAAAGTTTTCTAAAATGTTTTATACCCCAGAGAACCTGCTTGAAGGTTGTTCATTACGGTTGGATGTGGTCTGTGCAACTGCGGCATTACCGTGCACAATATTGGTTCAAATATGTATGTCGAAATAAAAAATGAAACTATATCGATAATGTTTTTTAGATATCTAAACGGTGGCCCAGCTAGATACACATATAAAGGGCAAAACTCTTATGTATTTTAGGAGAGAAATTCAAAAATGAAATCACTGAAGGATATTGGTATTTAATCGGCTATATGCGACATAGGAAATACTTTCACGATATTTCTGTTTCTTTAATCTGGACGGGTTTTGTTGTAATTTGTCTGAGATAAAGCGTCAACGGAAATGGATACATTTGACGTTTCTGATAGGAACAGGTAACTATAGATCAAGTTAAGAGTTAAAAAAAAGATATCAATTGTTTATTTAATATCAAAATGTGTTCCTAATAGATGGTACTTTGGTCCCATGTCCCGACAGGATGCTACCGAAGTATTGATGAACGAACGCGAGAGAGGAGTATTTTTGGTCCGTGACAGTAATTCGATAGCAGGGGATTATGTACTTTGTGTCAGGTAAGTAAACAAAATACATAAATACAGACTTGTCGCTGTGTTACATCTGCATATTCATCGTTTAATTGCTGTTTTCTATAATTTTGACTTGTCGCTGTGTTACATCTGCACATTTATTGTTTAATTGCTGTTTTCTATAATTTTGATTTTTTCCCATATGTTCTACGTAAAATGAATTTACCAATCTTATTAATCTATGCGGACTTTGCTTATATTGGAGATTCAATTTAAGAAAAGTCAATTTTTAAAATTAATCTTCTAGCAAATATCACTTTTCTTGTCAGGCACTACAAACCCTTGAGGCCCACTAATTTACCGAAATTTATGGGGTAGTTAGTGAGAAATATTTAATGTCCGTTTGTCTTAATCGCAGCTTATAACGAATTGTATAACATATCCTATAACATTTTTATGTAGCAAGATCAATTTAAAAACACAACAAAAAATTTAAAGAAAGATACCTTCTTTTGCAACTATAAACAAATAATTTCTGATTCTTTTTTTTGTCTGGCACGTATACATTTTTCGAGCAATTTCACTATTTCATAATATATTTGGAGCATTTATCCCTTTATCTTACGTCCTATTAATGCATGCGGTGCATGATGCATTTGACTGTTAACCAGGTTAACGGTTAACCATATGTGGCGCCATTCTGCAAAATATCACTAAGAACGTATAAATAAACTTGAACGGACACCGAACGAATTGCTTTAATAGGGGTTTTTTCGCTATCAGCTACTAGCTACCCAGTTTAATGGAGTAATGACAGAATATGTGCAAGTAGGATAGCTACTATTTGCCGGAATGTCACGGCAGCGAACTATAGCTTACAATAAGTGTCGAGTTAACAACGCAATGTTATTAATCCCCTCTTGTTTTTATCGCAGAAACGGAAGTAAACATTTTTTGTCTTATAAGCAATATTGGCATTCTATGATACATTTTTTTTTTTATTTCGACAATTTTACGCACAACACCAGCTGAAACCATTTACCGGCACTAGACCCGATCAATGCGAGACTCGTGCTGTCATGCTGTCATATAGGCTGAATGATACCTTTTTGGTGGCCGAAATTTAAATACCTCCAAAATGGAGAGATGTATTAAGTTTGTTTTTTGTATAGGATTTTATTAGTCCAAATCTTTTATAATTACAAATATTGTGGGCGGGGCAACGCACCTTATATTTTTGTATCTTATAACTCCAGAGCGTAGAAAGATATTTAGGTTTTTTGTATTGATATACATACACTATGCGAATCCCAAAAACTGTGGTCGGGGCACCGCCCCTTTAATAACTTTAAAGCAAAAGGTAGTATTCGGGTTTAGTATTTGGATTCTTGTTTTTAAAAGGCTTTATATGCTAATATGAAACGTATTTTAAGAAAACAGGCGTGGCGCAGTTTCCTTATGGCAGATAATTTAAAAGTCCTGAGCTCAAGTGGATCGTCTTCAATATTTTCAGAATGGTCGTTTCCTATTATTAGTTTTTTTCTTATCCTCATCATTAGTTATTCTCCTTTTTTAAAATGATTTTATAACTTATCTTAACGATGAATTAAAAAAAAAAACGAATCCAACAGTGAAGCCATACTTTAAATGATCCTGAAGCGGCAAAAATTTTTCACTTTAAAAATTTGTATTGAATAGATATAGAGTTATAGAGTCCTATAGAGTTGCTCGAAAAATGGAATAAGATAGGCTTGATCTGGTGCCTTCCCATAAATTACTGTTATGTGCAAACAAAACGTAACACACATAGTTTTCCCTTTTTCCAAAACAAATTGGGCAGACTTCACTTTATTTGTTCTTCCAAGTTGTTATGCTCCAAAACTAGGCTTTTTTGAATAAATTCCAACTTTAATGGTTTACAGAACCTACTAAATTGTAGTGTGCGATTGTTCCCAAGTACAGTATCGCTTGAATCAATATCGACATGATACTTTTGTTCATCGGTATGTCCTTGTCCTGGAATGGCCTGTGCTTCCATCGAAACTATAATTTAGTTGAAGCTCGGATTTTAAAAACTTCACCCTACTTTTAAAGCAAGTTCTTGCATAGTTAGAATTCATACAACTGTGTGTCCAAGAAAACTTTGTAAAAGCACCTCTGCTTTCGTATCGGATATTACAGAATCTTTCTTTTTATTTTCAACCTCGTAGTACGAGTGAAATATGTTTTTTTATTTTCTCCCTTATGGCGATATATTGTAGCCCTATATTCTTCGATTCCGCGTCAGGTAGACTTATTAATGGGCGCAGGATTTTGGCTTTCTCAGAGCAGATAACCAACAGCTTTAAGACATATGCGAGGGTTAATTTACCACCCCTACGCGCACTCGCTGATTGGATAAATAAGTTAAAATGTTGTGCCGTGGAGTTTAATTACCTTCACGCGTTTCTTCTTTGAGTCCTCCCACTCGATATCTTATAAGGCAACAACCACCGACGCACAGTGGCGCATTAGATACAAATGCTATCCTAAATTCAAATTTTTTATGACAACGGTTAGTTGCGTGGATATCGCATTCGACAGGTAATAGTTCAAAAGTGTTGAATCCAAAAAATAATTCAAATCGGTTCAGTATTTTAGAAGTTACACGTGTTCAAAGTTGATCCTTTTTTGGGTTGAAAAAAGCAGGTATTTTTTATAGCAAATATGGACTTTGCGGCCGACCGGCTTGGTTATGGTCTCGGTCTCGGTAAAACAAAGGTAGAATAAATGTATAATATTCTTTGCAAGTGCAGGAATACCTATTTTACCAAAGTAGTAATTTTCACATATTTTTGAACTTTGATGGAGTATATAAATCGATTTCCTACCATACCCTGGGCTTTGAATATGTTCTTTATCAGAATAAAGAGAGCTCGGGTCCCCCCACGTCCCACCCCGAATTTTTAGGCAAAAGATACTTTCAACTCAGCGTAAAAAACGCGTGGCTTAGTGCAAATTCTGCTACAAGCGCAGTCGCTTTGCTGTACGAAATTGTATGGCGGGCATACATTTTTCCTGTATTGGCGGCTTGTTTTTCAATCCCTGACTTTGTAATGATTTTTAATGAGTAACTATTCTTCAAAAATAATAAATTAAGTGAAACTGAATGAATTTTTTTAATTATTTATAAAAAAGGTAAAAATAGATAAAAAATTTACAAAATAAAAAAACATAAATTTTTTTTTCTTTAAAATGTATTTGTTTTTTGTTTTTAAAACATTAAATATGTACCATATTAGCATTTTCAGAGAAAACAAATGAAAAGTATTTGTCGAAATTGGATACAAATTTAGAAAATTGCCTCCAGAAACATTAATTTTCGAGTATAAAACCTACTATTTATCACACCATATTGTATGACCACTTAATCGAAAGGTATTAAAACTACCATTCATTTAAAAAAATTATGAAAATATCTCAACTGGCAAAGCTAAAGTTTCTAATGCGCCACTGTGCGACGCTTGATTTAATACAGTCTCTTATACATATAAGCCAATATGTGTATTTTCTTTCAAATTGTGTTTTTTCAGTCTATCCTCGTTGGCTACAACTACTGAAATAGCTATTGGAACTTTAAATCTGTCTAATATCGTCTTCTCTTTCGTTCGTTAACTTGTAGCAAAAAACAAAAATTGAAACAATTCACAAATTGAAACAAAAAAAAAAATGCGAAAGATGTACTCTAAGATAACATTCATATGAACAAGAATTGATTTACTAACAATCTATTCACTAATTACTAAAAGAAACTATTCACCGACAACGAGAGCCCAAACAACAACGCAATGGCTTCAAATCCATACGACGTAACAACCTATATTCGCGATCTTCAACAGCAGCTGGTTTCTGAGCGCTCAAATGCTTGTGATATGCACAAATAGAAGAAAGAACGTAATGAAAAATCTAAAAATATTCTCATACGACAAAACTTACAATCTTAATTATTCCATCTGGACCTTGATTCTAAGATATCAAGGAGGCTGAAAAGAAATATTTAATTTATCTTCTTATAATAATAAAAGGCTACTCTCCTTTTCTGAGACAAACAACCGGACTCGGGACAGTCATAGAATTCTCAAACTTAAAGTAATGGCTATAATTTAAATCCCAATATTAGTTTGCCAAGTGTCTATGCTGGCCAACAAAAGTGGTCGTTTGAATAATTAACCAATTCGATGCCAGATTGTCACTGAGTATGGTTTCCCACCTAGAGTCCACACCACCTGTGGTGGTCCGATCTGAACGGACAAGACTTTAAAAATGGTTCATGAGACAATTTAGTAACATTTTAAAAGCTGTAACTTCACACAAAAAAATATTACAAAATTCTTGTTAAATTTTTGTTTCATATTTAGATCCAGCGGTAAACATTGAAGACATATCAGACATATCTTGTGTTTAATTTTGTATTTCTCTACTATAGTACGGGATGCAATTATAAAACAGATATTAAAATATGTATGATGAGCTCATCAAGCCAATGGCAATTTTTTATGAATGTAATATGTACGCCAAGTATTTACGAGGTAAATAAATTAAAGAATTAAGCTTTATAAGTGAAAATTATTACGAAGTAAAAACTTTATTTCCTATGGTAGGGCTGACCACGCGTCATTCATCGAAGGATTATTATCATGTTACTTTTTATTACATATATAACATAAATGACATATATTACATAAATGAAATATCGTATCAAGAATGCCCTCTTGCTTTAAAAATATGACATAAAAATATATCTAATTTTTAAAACAGAGACTTTCATATACTACCTTAAACAAATATCTTGTTTAGTTTTTAAGAATTTTTGCGCTTACTATAAAATTATTTTTTACTTATAAAGATTTTTATTATTTAGAGAAGATACAAAAGTTAGCAACTACATCATTAACAAAGTTCAACAACAGGATCAAATCGTTTACCGCATTGGGGATCAATCTTTTGATAATCTACCGAAACTATTAACTTTTTACACTCTCCATTATTTGGATACAACCCCTTTAAAACGGCCTGCGTGTAAAAGGGTGGAAAAAGTAATAGGAAAATTCGATTTCGTTGGCAGCGTGAGCATTTACACCATTATCAATTTTCGTAAGTAATTTAATTTATCATCTTTATTAAAGGATCAAGATGATTTGCCTTTTCAAAGAGGTGAAGTTTTGACTATAGTTCGAAAAGACGAGGATCAATGGTGGACTGCGCGTAACTCTTTAGGGAAAATTGGACAAATACCGGTTCCTTATATACAACAGGTGCGTAAACCAATATCTTTGGAACTTATTACTCTTTTTTGGATTCTAGATTCGTTAAAAAGTATGTTATAGCTGGAAAAGAGCGCTTTCGACCATACAAAGTATATATATTCTTGATCTGTCCGTACGCTCGTATGAACGTAGAACATGTTTACCACCTTTGGCTTCTAACGCCCACAAACCTCCCAAAACTGTCACTCCTACGTTTTAAAAAATTTGTAATTATACCCGTTACTCGTAGAGTAAGAGTAGTAGGGGCATACTAGATTTGTTGGAAAGTATCTTACAGGCAGAAGGAAGCGTTTCCGGCCATATAAAGTATATTCTCGATCAGGATCAATAGCCGAGTCGATATGGCCATGTCCGTCTGTATGTCCGTCCGTATGAACGTCGAGATCTCAGGAACTACATACGCTAGAAAGCATATGAGAGCATTGAGATTAAGCATACAGACTCCAGAGACATAAAAGCAGCGTAAGTGTGTTGAGTCAATTTGCAACGCCCACTCTAACGCCAAATACTGCCACGTCCACACTTTTGAAAAATGTTTTAAAAATTTTGTAATTTTTGTATTAGTCTTGTAAATTTCTATCGACTTGCCAAAAAACTTTTTGCCACGCCCATTCTAACGCTCCCAAACCGCTCTCCTTCGCACTTCCAATAGCTGAGTAACGGGTATCAGACAGTCGTTGAACTCGACTATAGCGTTCTCTCTTGTTTGTTTTTTAATTTCTACTAATATTCTAGAAATATCAGAGTAACGATTATAGTGTCCTCTCTTCTTTAATTTGGTTTTTTAATATCTTTCTTATGTGAAATCCCAAAAGCACGGGTGAAAAAGCTAACTTTTTCACGGCATTCTTCCTATTTATCCTAGCACTAACTCAGGCACTCAAATAAAACTCTATTTTTATAGTCAAAGCTTTGGGCATATAACAAAATTTCGTATTTTTCTTTAGCTAATAAGTTCCTACTTCGCATACTTGAAAAATGGTTTTGGTTTTTTTGTGGTTCGTTGTTAAACTATGATTGATTTATTAACACATTCGTTACAGCGACACAAATCCCCATAAATTATAAAAATTTGTATTTTACAAAAACCAAAACACTTTAAAACATAACACGACAAAAAATAATCAAAATTATAATACAAAAATAATAATTTAATCAATAACGGCCGCTAAATTGCGCCCATATGACTAACAGGTAACTGATAATCCAGAAAACTGTTTAGGAATAGCAGCTGAGATCATAGAATACTTAATAGCCCTCAGTTCTCAGTCGAAATCTTAGAGTCTTTAAAAGTTTTTTTAAATACATTAATAAACAAACAAAAACTAATTGCAGCGATATAACTGACAATTGTCAAATCTTTTGCTTGTCAAGTAGAGGATGCTAAAATGAGATGGCCTTGAAGAAATAAAAAAGACATTATTTATTTTTGAAAAGCGTCGAAAATCTAATCATTTAAAAAAAATTTCTTTTTCAGTATGACGATTATATGGATGAAGATGCCATTGATAAAAACGAACCAACCATTTCAGGATCTAGTAATGTGTTTGGAAGTACACTTAAAAGAACAGATTTAAATGTAAGGGTTGCAAAAAAGTATTTTTATAAAAATAATGTTTTCGATTTTTTTAACGTAGCGAAAACTGCCTGCATACGCCCGCGTGAAACAGTCAAGGGTTCCAAACGCATACGATAAGACTGCTTTAAAATTGGAAATAGGTGATATTATTAAAGTCACTAAAACAAACATTAATGGACAATGGGAGGGAGAATTAAATGGAAAAAATGGTCACTTTCCCTTCACGCACGTTGAATTTGTCGATGATAGTGATTTAAGCAAAAACTCAACAGAAATACGCTAACTAAGAACGAATGGAATACATTTTTCTTTGGACCATTTCACTTTTTAAGCTAATTGTATGAATAATAAGTTGTGGAAATCAATTGTTAACAAAATCAGAAAATTAAACATTTAATAACTAAAATGGAAATAAACGGGTATGAAAGACACAATAAAATTCTTTCCCGTTAAAAATGTTTCCCTATGATTCTTATACAAAAAGATCAACTTGCTACGTTAGTTGCAGCCAAATAATATATCGTTGTTTGTTATACCCTTATGTGTTCCATCCATGCCTCAAGCGAATAAGATTGTTTGCAATGTCGGTGCCGCCAGTGTTACAATGTTACTTTGCCGCCAGTGTCGACAAAAAAATTCCAAGCTGCATAGTATAGGTTGTTACGTCACACAGTGGCGCCTTAGATACTTTTGGGTTACAAAAATCATAACTCTTGAACCAGTTCAAATATTTTAATAATTTTCATAATGAAATGTTATTTTAGTACCTTTTCGATTAAGTGGTCATACAATATGGTTTGAGAAATAGTAAATGTTATACAGTAAAATTAATGTTTTTGGAGGCAGTTTTCCCAATTTTTATACAGCATCGACAAATACTTTTCATTCGTTTTCTCTAAAAAAAAATAATCATTCAATTTGGGAATGGTAGGGAATCGATTTATATACTCCATCAAAGATAAAAAATATGTGAAAATTACTACTTCGGTAAGGTAGGTATTCCTGCACTTCCAAAGAATATTATACATTTATTCTACCTAAAAATCGACCGCAAAGTCCAAATTTGCTACAAAAAAGACCTGCTATTTTTGCAACCCAAAAAAGGTTCAACTTTGAACACGTGTAACTTCTAAAATACTGAACAAATTTGAATTATTTTTTGGATTCAGCCCTTTTGAACTATTACCTGTCGAATGCAATATCCCACGCAACGCAAAAAATTTGATTTTTGTATAGCATTTGTTTCTTTTGCGCCATCGTGCGTCGGTGTATTCGTCCTGGGAAAAGACTAAGGCCGAGGGAGGGGCATCTGATGTTCAGGCACCATGATGCCAGCGTAAGCTCGTCGATTTTGGGTCGTGGGATCTTGGTATGCCCCTCACCTCTTCAACATAAAGATAATAAATATTAGTAGTGCGTGAACAAGCTTGTACCGTTCGTCAGTAGGCAGTCCTCATTGCCCCACAAGCTGTAGCTTGATCGTAAAACGATCTGGCAATGTTTCGGCCACGTTCTCTCCTCTTCATACGTCCGCATGCCTGATGGATCGTCGCGGGCCGCGCAATACGATCCCCTTTTGTCAAGGTTGGCCGTCAAACGTCATCGTTTTTGACCTACTCCACTTCTCGCGTCAGCACACCTTCTGGAAATATTTACCTACTCATTTTGTTGTAGTTACAATAATAGCATAATTTTATTGAGTAATAGAGTGTTGGCTAGTGCCATGTAATACTCGTCAACAAAAATTGTTGGCTATTCACGACTACAAACGTCGCTCTGAGGTCCCTTTTGTGGCACGCTTTGGCTGCTATTCGGCTCTCGGATTACTTGAAGTAAGCACTTGTTAGGAAGCACCTGCAAGCACGGCAATGCACCGGTTCACTTGTTCTTTATTTATTTGTTTTGCCGTTAGTATTTTCAATTATGCACTTTTTGTGAAACCGGATGCAATTCTATCCAGTGTATGGTGATAGTCCCTCCTCCGCTGTACTGATCTCTTGTACATTTTCACTAGCTTTAATAAAGCCAGGAAGATCAGTAAAGTCGCGATGAATTTCAGGGTATGCTGAACCCCTTTATTTCCTGTGTTTGGTCGACAACCTCCCCGGTGTTTATCACATTTGCTGTGTTGTCGGAGGCCTTAGACTCCTTGCCGCCCATCCTGAGAATTTCGTGGAACTATGGTCTTCCTTCAAAGTGTGTTCCTTGTTAGTCCTGTTATTTCCTTTAAAGGATGATAGTGTCCTTGCTTCTTGACGTTTTTCTTTGAGACTGGAGTTATCCCTGAGTCTTCTCATCGATGGACAAAAGGACAATTGCCCGGGTATCTGACGTACCGATGTTTTCCCGGGTACCGACGGACGACGGGTGTTTACCCGGGTACTGACTCTCTATCTGCCTGCCCTTTCATCGGTTAGCCATGGTCTTTTTATACCGGCACAGAGCTTTTTTCTGATCAATTGGTCTTCTGTGCCAAGTGTTCCCACCTAGGAATCATATTTCTCTCTTTCCCCTATTTTGGGTAGTCAATACCCCCTTGATTGATTTTATTTACTTTCAGCAATCTATTGCAGCCGCTGACCGGGTCATCGGAGACTCGGTTATTGTCGACTTGCATTTTCTTTGTCGCGATCCAACTGAGTCAAGGCGATTATAGTACCCCTTCCCCTGCTTTTAGATTCTGGTTTTGAATCTTCAAAGTCTTACGATCTCACGAAAAGGGTGTACGCAACAAGGTAATTGTGCACCGCAAAATTTTAAAACAAATTGTAGATTCGAACCAATATAGAATCAATTTACTAGGCGGTTTGAAGTTTAAAAAAAACAAATTTTCAAAGCGTAAATAACAAATTTGCAAAAATCAAGATTATTTAAAAGTTTATTAAAAACTTATATATATTACCAAAATAAAAATGTTCCTCGTCGGAATATTAGCTACTATTAGGAAGAAATGTAACATCGAGGTAAATATTAATTCCTTTAGTATAATTATACCCGTTACTCGTAGAGTAAAAGGGTATACTAGATTCGTTGAAAAGTATGTAACAGGCAGAAGGAAGCGTTTCCGACCATATAAAGTATATATATTTTTGATCAGGATCAGTAGCCGAGTCGAGTTGGCCATGTCCGTCTGTCCGTCCGTCTGTCCGTATGAACGTCGAGATCTCAGGAACTACAAAAGCTAGAAAGTTGATTAGGCATACAGACTCCAGGGACATAGACGCAGCGCAAGTTTGTCGAATCATGCCGCCACGCCCACTCTTACGCCCACAAACCGTCCAAAACTGCCACGCCCACACTTTTAAAAAATGTTTTAATAATTTTTCATTTTTGTATTGGTCTTGTAAATTTCTATCGATTTGTCAAAAAACTTTTTGCCACTTCCACTCTAACGCCCACAAACCGCCCAAAGCTGCCACGCCCACACTTTTGAAAAATGTTTTGATATTTTTTCATTTTTGTATTAGTCTTGTAAATTTCTATCGATTTGCCAAAAAACTTTTTGCCGCGGGGAACTCGACTATAGCGTTCTCTTTTTATTTGTGTCTACTATACAGATTTGTAGGAAATGTTAAGTTACACATGTTCGTACCAAATGAAATACACTATTTTTTTTTAAAATATATGTTGAGAAACAAAAAGAAATAGTTTTGCTACACTTTTCCCACGGGGCATTCCGTTTGTGTACACTGTCATACTTAACTCCAACTCGATATCCTGGGGACCCTCCAATGATTTCTTTAGTTGCACGTCAACTTGGTTGTTGTTTTTTAAAGTGCTGTTAATAATTTAATCACTTTATTGTAAAATTAGGATAAATATATTTTTTGAATACGTACTCAAAACATGCATTGGTTGCCCTTCGAATATTGGTGGCTGCTTGTATGCGAACAATTTGAAGATCAAAATCGATATTATCATACCAAAGTGGTCCTCTCAATGTAAATATGGTACGACCCTCTGGAGGTATCATTAGCTTAGAAACGAATGTTATAAAATTATATGTGTAAGCTGACGGTTTGGTGTAACAATTTTCTCCTTCACAAAAGTTAGTGTTCTGGCGGCATCGACTGCAAGAAAAAAATCGATATAAATGGGGGTTTAAATATGTTATATAGCACTCTATGTATCTCTTCAAGGCTAAATAACATGGCAAATCACTTTAACGGGTGGGTGTTTTGTTTCGAGGAATAGAATCTTAAGAATCAAGAATCTTAAGCTTGAATTACTGCTTAAGATAGCGACCGATTTAACAGCTGTCAAGTGATATATTTTTAGTTTGGTTTGGCAATTCATTATGAATAGACTCAATCTTTGAGGTGAAGCTACTTCTCCTAACACCGTTACATTCAGAAAAACTGAATAAGTTGGTAAAATTGTTGGTTCGTACTTCTTCAAAAAAGACGATGGACAAAATGTTACCAATGGTGATCGATATAGAGACATAAATACTAACTTTTTCATTCCTCTCCAACAAGTCGCGCAACAGTCGATTAATATCGATCGATAATTGTAGTGGATAGCGCAACTACCTGCTAACCACGGGGTCGTGGGTTCAAACCCCACCCATGACGAGAGCATGGCCATACAAAAACTTCCTCTCTGAAATGCTTTTCTAACTCTTAGAAAGTATTCTTCCACATAAAAAATGCCTATTATAACAATTTTCGGCAACTTCCACTTGCCCCACCCCCCCTCCTCACTAATTGGAAAAAAGAACGGGGCACCCACATAGTACCAAGCGCACCCTGTGTTTTGCTGCGAACAGCAACAACACCCAGCAGGGCAAGCGCGTTACCAGACTGTTCGCTTTTCTACGAATAACAACACAACACCGTAGACGCAAATCCCCGATGGCGACAGGTAGCAGCCCCACCAATCAATCACCAGAACGGTCGAAAAGCTTACAACAATTACTGAAATTAATACGAGAAATTCGGCTCTCGTAGAAGCCCTAAGTTCCCGAGAGGAATAGAAGGAATTAAAAAAAAAAAAATTACCTCTATTACCTAGAGCCGGACTTACTTCGTTATAAAAGCAAGATATATAAGTATATATAAGTTAACACCAGCTAAACGCTTCCCTTGGCCACTCACACCATACAGCTAAACTTGTCACCGATCTGCAAGTGGGGCGTTTCCTGCCTTACCGCCGCTGATGCCCCCGTATCAGCGTCAGCACAGTTCTGGTATTCCGCGGTGTCAAGCAAATATCGACAACATTGTATGGAGGTGCTGGGCCGGCACTCTCACCATTGCAACAATCGAGCGCGACAACGAGAGTCACGTTGCGCTTGGTCAGCACTTATGCTGGCTGGTTGAGGGCTCAAGCGACATTCTTGGAAGAGAATTAGACTCGAGCAGACTTCAACTTTATTTTATTTAAACTTACCAAACTTATTGTCACAATAAATAATTAAACTGATATTCGATCGTTTTTTTTCCACATGGAAGCAACAATTAGATATCGAACCAAGTGCTGACCAGGAGGCATTTTTCCTGTTCATGGCACTTTACTTATACATATATATAGTCCAGATCCTCGACTCAGCTAGTGGAAGTGCGAACGAGAAACACCCTATTTAGCATTTCGATAGAAATATACAAAACTAATTTAAGCATTATAAATAGGATTAGATATTTTTGCGAAGTAAAAAATTGTGTATACGGTACGCAAATAAATAACATTGGCATGCTAAATATAAGTCGCGGACGTATGAAGACGTTTTTTTATCGAGTTCCGTATAAAATCGGTTGATTTGAGTGATGTGAATAATGTTATAAGGTCCTAGGATATAGTATTTCGGTCGATTAACTTGCAGAACTATCATTTGATCACTGCTTAGTTCTACTTACTCTTAGGTATCGACCACGTATAATAGAGAAATCACTTGGTGACCCCAAAAATTATCATATAATTCCCACCGTGTGCGGTTCTGAACTAATTCCTTCAATCTCTTCATAGGCAGACGCAACATTTATCCTTCAGACCAATCAGTCTGGAAGAAATAATGTACAAGATAACAACTTCTACGTTTGCTGACGATCTATACGCCCAGCACAACTTGTCTGTCATCTTAAAACAGTGAAAAGATGGTTTGCGGACTGGTGCATTATAATAAACGAGGCCAAACGCAGGCACTGAACAGACAAACGTGCCCACCCTGTACCATTCATTCCACAAGCAGACCTAGTAGCATTGCTCAGTCAACGATTATGCGAGCTATCATTGGAGCACCATAGGACCTACGCAGCGAAAGTATCCATAGAGACCCCCACATAAATCTTGTCAACGAGGAAATTCAGATAAAAAACAAGAGAGAACGCTAAGTCGAGTTCCCCGACTATCTGATACCCGTTACTCAGCTAGTGGAAGGGAGCAGGAGAGTCTTAACACAGTTTTTGGCGGTTTGTAGGCGTTATAGTGGGCGTGGCAGAAAGTTTTTTGGCAAATCGATAGAAATTTACAAGACCAATACGAAAATGAAAAAATATCAAAACATTTTTCAAAAGTGTGGGCGTAGCAGCTTTGGGCGGTTTGTGGGCGTTAGAGTGGGCGTGGCAAAATGTTTTTTGGTAAATCGATAGAAAATTACAAGACTAATTCAAAAATGAAAAAATATCAAAACATTTTTTAAAAGTGTGGGCGTGGCAGTTTTTGGCGGTTTGTGGGCGTTAGAGTGGGCGTGGCAACATGAATCGACAAACTTGCGCTGCGTCTATGTCTCTGAAGTCTGTATGCTTAATCTGAACTTTCTAGCTTTTGTAGTTCCTGAGATCACAGCGTTCATACGGACGGACAGACAGACGGACAGACGGACAGACGGACATGGTCATATCGACTCGGCTATTGGTCCTGATCAAGAATATATATACTTTATATGGTCGGAGACGCTTCCTTCTGCCTGTTACATACTTTTCAACGAATCTAGTATACCCTTTTACTCTACGAGTAACGGGTATAAAAAGTACAAATCAAGCAAAGCTCGCCGCACACGAAAATCCTCTCGCGAAGTCGCGTACGCCAGTCTGCAGTCAGATCAGACTGAAGTGCAAAGAATCTCCAGCTCAGCAATGCAATTTTAGGGCTGTCTCTAACTAATACAATTATTTCTTATTGTTATTAATCGAATTTATATAATAAGATTTGAATAATTATTGTTGGTATCACAATAAGAAAAGATCTAATAAATAACTAAACAAGTTTGAAAAACAAAACAAGAGAGAACGCTATAGTCGAGTTCCCCGACTATCTGATACCCGTTACTCCGCTAGTGGGAGAAGGAGAGTCTTAAACACAATTTTTGGCGGTTTGTAGGCGTTATAGTGGGCGTGGCAGAAAGTTTTTTGGCAAATCGATAGAAATTTACAAGACCAATATAAAAATGAAAAAATATCAAAACATTTTTCAAAAATATGGGCGTAGCAGCTTTGGGCGGTTTGAGGGCGTTAGAGTGGGCGTGGCAACATGAATCGACAAACTTGCGCTGCTTCTATGTCTCTGGAGTCTGTATGCTTAATCTCAACTTTCTAGCTTTTGTAGTTCCTGAGATCTCGACGTTCATACGGACGGACAGACGGACAGACGGACGGACAGACGGACATGGCCAGATCGACTCGGCTATTGATCCTGATCAAAAATATATATACTTTATATGGTCGGAAACGTTTCCTTCTGCCTGTTACATACTTTTCAACGAATCTAGTATACCCTTTTACTCTACGAGTAACGGGTATAATTAACAGCTGAACCATGCCCAAAAAAATGTGTTCTATCGAAAGTGAAAAAATATTTTTGTGATCATAAATCATCCCCCTAACTTAGGGGAAAACTACCTTTAGACGCTTGAAAAAATGTTTTTTTTTATTGTTTTAATCGATCGATAAATCGGTCTCTAATGGTAGTTCCCCCTTTGAGCGCAGGCCTGTGAAAAACTCAGCAATCATACCCAAGAATTAATTTTGTAACTTTTAAAAATCTATTAATAACACAATATTTTATCTTGTGGCATTATTTATAGTTTTCCACTTACTTTTTTTGTTCTGGGTCAATGCTGTATCCAAGCGGGCAATTAATTGTAGTACATCTGTAGCTTCCTCTGATATTTGTACAAATATCGTTCTAAATAAAAATAAATATACGAATGGTGTTAGTATATACTGTTTCAATAAATATAGCAAGAAGGGAAGCTCACTACTATTAGATGCTATTACCTGCATACAGCTTTAAAACTAAGAGACTGGGTTGCAGACGGAAAGACGGCTTAATACTGATCGAGAATATATATGTATATGTACACCCAGAAAAATTGAGAACGTGATAACGTGTCTCAGCTGGCTTAGTAGCCTCAATCGTGCTCACGAGAAGAACCATCCTTGATTAAGAGATGAATAAGATCTTCGTGTCGAAAGCAGATTGTTAAAAATGAGAGAGATGAGAGAGCGTTATTGATTTTAGCTTCATCTCCTTACAGTCTTAACTGTTAATTTGTTGGTACAAACAGTGGTATAATATAAGTGCGAAGACGAGAAATAAAAAAGGTCTTTCCTAATAAATTTGTGTTCAAAAAATTATTTTGTTTAATTTTAACAGTATTGCAAATTTGTTTCTATGAAGTTATAATAGTCTTTTATCAAAATGGTATACATTCTATTATTTTTAAATATAGAATTACTGCAAGATAATGTAATTTTCGTGTAAGAAAGCCATAACAAATACCTACCCGGCCAGTACAAACTTGATTAATGGAATCTGTTGCGCATTCATCGATATCGCGACACGTATTCATATCTGCAGACAACATATATCCACGGGGACAGGAACATTGATAGGATCCAGGAGTGTTAATGCATAATCTTAAATATTATAATAATAATAGAAAGACATATACCAAAAGTTGATAAATACACACCCCATACAAAGTTTGTAATCCTTATGTACTTCACATTCATTTATATCATTGCATGTGCGGTTGTCCTGTCCTAGTTGGTATCCAGAGTTACATGTGCATCGATATCCTCCCCAAAAGTTAAGACATTTTTGTTGACAAAGTCCCGGAATCACTTGACACTCATCAATATCAAAACATTGTGTGCTATTATTACTGTCAGATTTCTTTTGAAACCCAGATTTGCACTCACAATAGTAAGACCCAATGGTGTTAAAGCATTCCGCGTTTAATGGGCATACACGTTGCTCTAGTGCACATTCGTTCGTGTCAACACATGTACTACTACCAATACTGTGTCGCTTGAGTTCATGACCTATAGGGCAGGAGCACACAAAGCCACCGTTTCGATTACGGCAAATCTGCCTTTCACCACAGTTGTGCTCACCAGTATTGCACTCATCAATGTCTATTAAAATTAAATATTCAAATAAATATTACTATATGTATATGCCCAGGGAAAATTGTTACATTGATAATGAAAACATACAGAATTTTAAAAATACTTAGTTACCCTTTTTAAGATAATAATAATAAATATAATTAATTCCAGTACTTAGCTAGCAGGAGAAAGGACAAATTTTAAAAACTCCTTTGGTGTTAAATCAATAAATTGTTTGTAAGATTGGTGTGTCAGCATTTCACGGATTGTGGGCGATGCCAATTAATTAATTAAAAAATTATAAGTCTTTTTTGTTAAAGTCTTGAGTAATTTATTGGTGTTTGAGTGAGCGTCGCCAAAATGTTTTAGGCATATTGATAGAAATTGGCAATACAAACAATAAAATTAAGAAAAACACGTTTTTAATTGTTGGCGTAAGAGTTCTTGACGGTTTGTGGGCGTGGCAGTCTTTATTAAATAATAAATTTGTATGTATATAGCTATAATGACTATATCTTATTTCGCTTTTTCTTCCTTTCTAATATTAACTTTAAATTCAATTAACACACACGTAATGCTACCAAATTTGACGCTTTCAAAAATGATTTTCCTACCTCCCAATTAAATTTTTCCTTAATATTATTATTTACCTTTAATATTATGAAGTTTCTATTTTTTATGAATTACGCAACGATAATTAAAAACTGCCACCTACCTATGCAAGATTTACCGTCCGCTGTTGATTTGTAGCCGGGCGAGCACTGGATCAAGCTTTCACAGCGAAAATGCCCATTTGTGTTAATGCATCGTTCATGGTTACCGCAGGGATTTTTTTCCATACATTCATTTGTGTCTTGCAAAAATTAGGATATTAAAAAATGAAAATACATTTTATAATCGTTTTTGTAAGAAAAGCATAGGTTACTTTAGACTTCAATATATTATACGTATTCTTTATTCAATATATTATGGAAAACTATATTTGTCGTTTGCCCGGAAATGTTTAATTAATTGCAGCACATCTTACATACGTTCGGGTAATCTAATGTACACATCATTCAGCTTTATTTTTATATATGCAACTGAATATTTTCTGTTTCTATTAATAATATACTAAAAAAAATAAAATCAAGGTAATTTGTAAGATCTACGGCTCTAAAGGTTATGATTACATATGATGACGGTACATGTGTACACATTTTTATCACTTACCAACGCAGGCACCAACATTATTCCTATAAAATCCAGGGGAGCAGTCCATACGCCCACTTGTGGAAAAGGAATTGTTGTGTAAAGAATATTCCGGGTGTACAGGTAGAGGGTATCGGTTATTAAAACCTATTCGCCCGTTTTCCGAGGATGAAGGCGAAACTGTTGTTGATGTCGTTATTGTTGTTAGCATTGTTGTGATTTTTCTATAACATCGGAATGATCCTCTTGTATTGTGACAATCATAGTTTGAAGGGCAGTTATGTGTGCTCAGCATGCATTCATCATCATCTTAGAAGAAAATTAATGTCGGTTACACAATTATAAAAGTCGTAACCCAAAAATATTAACTTTATGACTCTGTCCGTCCGTATGAACGTCGAGATCTCAGGAACTACAAAAGCTAGAAAGTTGAGATACAGCATACAAACCGCCCAAAACTGCCACGCCCACACTTTTAAAAAATGTTTTGATATTTTTTCAGTTTTGTATTGGTATTGTAAATTTCTATCGATTTACAAAAAAACTTTTTGCCACGCCCACTCTAACGCCCACAAACCGCCAAAAGCTGCCACGCCCACGCTTTTGAAAAATGTTTTGATATTTTTTCATTTTTGTATTAGTTTTGTAAATTTCTATCGATTTTCCAAAAAACATTTTGCCACGCCCACTCTAACGCCCACAAACCGCCAAAAACGGGGAACTCGACTATAGCGTTCTCTTTTGTTTTTTCTAATATCTAAAGTTTTTCAGTACTTAGACACTTTTAATACTTATGTCATGTCTGACAAAGGTGATGTGTGTAGGGGTGAAAGGCTTACCGAAATCCCACGACTGAAATACGGCGAACTTAAGCTGGCTAACTTATGCCTGATAAACAGAAACCTTTCTAGTTTGCTTTTGTATCACATTTTATTCAACTTGACAAAAAGTATTATTAACTAACTATACAAATCAAGAGAGAACGCTGTGGTCGTTTGGGCGGTGTGTGGGCTTTATAGTGGGCGTGGCAAGAGTTGCATGCTGCCTGCTTTATTTCAACATTCTAGCTTTTATAGTTACAAAGATTCATACGGACAGACGGACATGGCGAGATCGACTCGGCTATTGATTCTGATCAAGAATACATATATATTTTATAATATCGGAATACCTTCATCCTGTTACATAGTTACCCTTATACTCTACATGTAACGGGTATAAATACGCATTAAAACTAGCAAGTAGACATATCCGCGTTAGAATTTTTATTTGGTTCTCAACATAAAATGCTATTTTTAAAAGCTTTTTAAAAATTATTTATACCCGTTACTAGTAGAGTAAAAGGGTATACTAGATTCGTTTAAAAAAAGTAACAGGCAATAGGAAGCGTTTCCGAAAATACTAAGTAAATATTTATCAGGATCAATAGCCGAGTCGATCTGGCCACGTCCGTATCAACGTCGAGATCTCAGGAACTACGTGTATTAGAGCTAGAAAGGGTGAGATTGAGCATGCAGACTACAGAGACATAGACAAAGCTAAAGTTTGTTAAAACATGTTGCCAAGGCCACAAACAGCCATAACTTTTGAAAAATGTCATAATTTTAAATCTTTTTGGTAGTATTGTAAATTTCTATCGATTTGGTGAAAAACTTTTTGCCACGCCCACGAACCGCCGAAAGCTGCCACGCCCATACCTTTGAAAAATGTTTTGATATTTTTCAACATTTTTGTTAGTCTTGTAACGGGTTGAGCTGAGTAACTCTCCTGTTTTATATAAGAAAATCTCTTCTTTAAGGAAGTTTCTTACCGTCGCAATTCCCCGTTTCCGCATTCAAGGTATATCCTGTGCCGCAGCTTTGAAGACGCTAAATAGAATACGGGATGTAACAAAAGCAACATGTTGTATAAGGGTTAATATACCGTGCATATATATGATCCGATCGTGTTATCACATCTCTGTGTTGGAAGGCAGTTGTGATTATTTATTGAACATTCATTTATATCTATAAAAAATTAAAAAAAAAAACTAACTATTTTTAATTTAATGAAAAATTACTTACCAACACACTTATTTAGAGTGGCATCCAAATTAAATCCAGCCTGGCAATTGCAGGTATAGCTTCCAACGGTGTTTATACAATCCTGATTACTAATGCCATGGCAGTTGTTTAATGTGTTATGTGAGCACTCGTCAATATCTGTACAGGTACCGTTTTTAAAACTGAAACCTCTATCACAAGATTGACCATTAACACATTTGCGATCCTTGCATTTGTACTCATCTATGTGAATAAAATTGACCTCAAATTAAAAAGGCTAAAATAATAAAAGTAAGTATTGCTTAAGAAGTTTTTTCAACTTTCAGATTACCGATTTTTAGGTTTTTATACCAGTTACTCGTAGAAAAACGGGCATACAAGAGTTGGAAAAGTATATTACAGGTAAAGGAAAGTGATTTCGAAGCTATAAAGTATATACATATATGTATGTATACTTGATCACGATCAATAGTCAAGTCGAACTGGCCACGTCTGCCTGTCTGTCCATATGAACGCTGTAATCTCAAGCACTATAAGGGGTTGAAAGTTAAGATTAAGCATGCAGATTCTATTTTATTTCATTTCTCAATTTTATTTCACACTCACTCTAATGCCTATATACCACCCAAACCTGCCACGTCCGCACTTTTAAAAAATGTTTTAATATAAATAGATTTGCCGAATACACTCTAGCGCCTACAACTGCCACGCTCAAACTTTTAAAGAATGTTGTCCCACCAATGTCTGCCAATATGTAAAAAACATGTTCAAATATCTCGTTCACTCTCCCACTAGCTAAGTAACTGATAGTTGAGGAACTCTACTACATTTGAAACAGACGTTAAAGTTACCTTTACATTCATCGAAATCATGTTCATAATGAAATCCAGGTGGGCAGTCATTTGCTTTCACATTTAAGCAGTGGAATCCGCCATTAGAATTATGGCAGTATTGGGATGATTTGCAGTCATGAAGTTCTTCCCGGCATTCATCAATATCAATGCATTTGTTATCCAGTTTATCTAAATTGTATCCACTGGGACATATTTGGGTTTTCATCGGAGAGCATGTTACGTTGTTATTATCTAACATAAACCCGGGGTGGCACTTACATTGGTATGCGTCAAAAGTGTTTTCGCATATGTGGGCACAAAGGTTTTCTATTTTCCCACATATGTCATCTAACAATAAGTAAAATTAAATATTCTGACTTTAAACGATATACATATACTATTTACTTACCATCGCCGGTAAGGACAATAGTTACGTTCATATCCTCTTCAGAAACAAATGGTAATTCACCACCCTCAGTAATAGAATTAGCCTTTTCATTAAATTCAATTTTGTCAATATCGGGCTTGTCGTTAAGGTCAGCAGCTTCTTGACAGCACGTTCGGTATGATTCAATTGAGAAAAGAAATGAAAATAATGGATCTTTGCAGTTAGCTTTACTCGCTTTAACTGCCAATCCAATTTGACAAGAACGACAACATGTTGCGTACGAACTAGATGTAACATTTCCTTCTCTGTCGCAGCGAGTACCGTCTAAAGCAGCCAGTCGACCTAGCTCACAATTTTGATGGTCCAGTTCTCGAGAACAGCAGACTTCAAGTGTAGAATGACAAAGTCCAAGCCAAAGCTGTGGAATTATGGTTGGGGCTATGTTTATATTTTTGCAGGAGGCGGTGGTACGCGCATGACGAAGTCCATTTATACAACATTTTCTTATATAACCCGAAATGCTGTCTACAAAAAAATACAATTTTTATACATACTTAAGCATTATCACCCTTGCAAAGCATATAATGGTTTTAGTCATAAAATAGAAACCCTATAAGACTTCTAATCAGTAATTAATCAGTAACTAACTTAATAACTTAATAACTTAATAACTTAATAACTTAATAACATAATAACATAATAACATAATAACATAATAACTTAATAACTTAATAACTTAATAACTTAATAACTTAATAACTTAATAACTTAATAACTTAATAACTTAAGAACTTAATAACTTAATAACTTAATAACTTAATAACTTAATAACTTAATAACTTAATAACTTAATAACTTAATAACTTAATAACTTAATAACTTAATAACTTAATAACTTAATAACTTAATAACTTAATAACTTAATAACTTAATAACTTAATAACTTAATAATTAATAACTTAATAACTTAATAACTTAATAACTTAATAACTTAATAACTTAATAACTTAATAACTTAATAACTTAATAACTTAATAACTTAATAACTTAATAACTTAATAACTTAATAACTTAATAACTTAATAACTTAATAACTTAATAACTTAATAACTTAATAACTTAATAACTTAATAACTTAATAACATAATAACATAATAACATAATAATTTAATAACATAATAACATAATAACATAATAACATAATAACATAATAACATAATAACATAATAACATAATAACATAATAACATAATAACATAATAACATAATAACATAATAACATAATAACATAATAACATAATAACATAATAACATAACTTAATAACTTAATAACTTAATAACTTAATAACTAATAATAATAACATAATAACATAATAACTTAATAACTTAATAACATAATAACTAATAACTTAATAACTAATAACTTAATAACTTAATAACTTAATAACTTAATAACTTAATAACTTAATAACTTAATAACTTAATAACTAATAACTTAATAACTTAATAACTTAATAACTTAATAACTTAATAACTTAATAACTTAATAACTTAATAACTTAATAACTTAATAACTTAATAACTTAATAACTTAATAACTTAATAACTTAATAACTTAATAACTTAATAACTTAATAACTTAATAACTTAATAACTTAATAACTTAATAACTTAATAACTATAATAACTTAATAACTTAATAACTAATAACTTAATAACTTAATAACTTAATAACTTAATAACTTAATAACTTAATAACTTAATAACTTAATAACTTAATAACTTAATAACTTAATAACTTAATAACTTAATAACTTAATAACTTAATAACTTAATAACTTAATAACTTAATAACTTAATAACTTAATAACTTAATAACTTAATAACTTAATAACTTAATAACTTAATAACTTAATAACTTAATAACTTAATAACTTAATAACTTAATAACTTAATAACTTAATAACTTAATAACTTAATAACTTAATAACTTAATAACTTAATAACTTAATAACTTAATAACTTAATAACTTAATAACTTAATAACTTAATAACTTAATAACTAAATAACATAATAACATAATAACATAATAACTTAATAACTTAATAACTTAATAACTTAAGAACTTAATAACTTAATAACTTAATAACTTAATAACTTAATAACTTAATAACTTAATAACTTAATAACTTAATAACTTAATAACTTAATAACTTAACTTAATAACTTAATAACATAATAATAAAATAACATAATAACTTAATAACTTAATAACTTAATAACTTAATAACTTAATAACTTAATAACTTAATAACTTAATAACTTAATAACTTAATAACTTAATAACTTAATAACTTAATAACTTAATAACTTAATAACTTAATAACATAATAACATAATAACTTAATAACTTAATAACTTAATAACTTAATAACTTAATAACTTAATAACTTAATAACTTTATAACTTTATAACTTAATAACCTAATAACTTAATAACTTTAGTTTTATACAACTCGGACATTTTGCCATGAGTCGGATCGTTCAATTTATACAATCACGATCTATAGTATGTTTTGCACTTCAGTTTCGCAATACGCAGGTAAATGTTTCTATTGATATAAACGCAAGTATACAAAATACTTACCACTGGACATGGTGGTTGTGATATGCTCTACAACAATCAAGAAACACATAAATGCACATAGTTTATAAAACATTACGGTTCCAGAAAACGTATACCGATTGTAAAAAATAAAATTAATAAAAAGATGGGAGCTTTAATGAACAGGTCCGGCAAAGAATGAAATAAAGAACGTTCGTGTGCATACGCTATCTGGAATTATCTCAGTCACTTAGCACCGCACATATGCATGTTTATGTATGATTGTACATATGAACATTTAAGAGCAAATATACAATTTTAGAACAAAGACGATTTCCGACTGAACCGCGTGTGGGCGCCAAGGGCAGTTTCTTATACATATGTATGTGTATATATATGTAGTCAAACATATGTTTTTTTTACACGTACGTATATAAATTACTTTTTTTTACAATGGCTTGCTGCTATTTTTTGTAATATACACATTAATAAACACGTCTTCAAAGGTTGGAACCATTTGATCAAGGTGATTTATTGGCACTCTATCCTTCGTCCGTTCGCTCTTTTAAATTGGTTTTTTTATTATTTCAAATAGCATGCTCTATAAAAATCTCGTGAACTCTTTTATTGTACGGAATTGCGAGGGAGAAATTTCAACACTAACAGTTCTTGGCGCTTTGTGCTTAGAGTAGGCTTGGCTAAACGATTTTTAGCAAATCGATAGAAATGTACATGCCTAATATTAAAATGAAACAACATCAAAATATTTTTCAAAAGTGTTGGCATGGCAGTTTTGGGCGGTTTGTGGGAGTGGAAGGCGTGGCAACATGAATCGATAAATTTACCCTGCGTATGTCCCTGGAGTCTGCATCTCAACTTTCTAACCTTTATAGTTCCTGAGATCTCCACGTTCATACGGACGGACAGACAGTCAGAAAGGCGGACATTGACAAATCGACTCGGCTATTGATCCCGATTAAGAATAGATATACTTTATATGATCGGAAACGCTTTACATTGCCTGTCACTTTTAGCGATTCTAGTATACCCTTTTACTTTACTAGTAACGGGTATAACAATTGGAATTAGGAACCACCTGCTATCCTTTTTTAAGAGTTTCGGCAAAAAACGGAGACAAGGAGATCGGACTGATTAGACCAAAACTTATTATTAATGGAATATGAGACTGGTCAGGCAATGGACAGAGTAACAAATCCCAGACCGAAAGCTGGATTTAATTGTGAAAAAGGTCTTAGATAAAGCAAGACGGCCTACAAAATGTCATAAGCTAAATATTATTTCCATATATTAATATCATATAAATATTGAAACTTACATTAAAACCAAAGGAAACAAGAAACAACGATATATTCAAGTTCCTAGACTATGAGATATCCGTTACTCAGTTATCCGAAAATTAAAAATTTTAATTTTAATGCACAGTAAACAAGTTCAATATTTTGTTATTTAAGATTTTACTACAAGCTTAAACCAATTGTGCAACAAAATGACAATCTAAAATAAATTCGGCTGGTAAAGATCAAGACAACATATTGATACATATATATATAATTGAATAAGCTTTTGCCATAAACAAAGCTTAAGCGTTGTCTCTAATATCTTACAAAAAAGCTCTGGCCTGCATCAAAAAACCTGTAAAACAGATGTTAAACATACAAAATATCAGTCTTTAAACGTTGGTAGATCTGAACGACAGATTCCATAGATTAAGTCGAATTTTTGGGAATTATTTAAGTTCAATGCAGTTACAATGCACTACAGGACTATTTTTAATATAATTACGCAGTTGGTTTTTTTATTAAAGACTTCAAATGGAAACTTAAATGTTCAACCAGTTTTTCAACCACTTTATGGCTATGAAAATACTTCGCAGTCGTTTTGGCAGAACTTACAGAGTGAAAGTCAATTCGAGACTGTTTATGAATGGAAATATTTGGATTTCCTATACTCAACTTTTGTACAACGCCAACAATCTATTTTAAATGGGTAACGAATATTATATTAAAGTTAAACATTAAAAATCGCATCTGGCCAATAACCAGATCGGTCGAAATACTTACAACGATTACTGAAACTAATACGAGAAATTCAGCTCTCGTAGTAGCCTTAAGTTCCCGAGAGGAATAGAAGGAATTAAAAATAAAAACATTAATTGGAAAATAATTCAATAATAATAGATAACAAACAAATTGTAGTTCAAAATAATGCAAAAAAAAAACTTACCTAATTTAAATTTAATACGTTTGAAAAGTGACAACATATAAATTTCTTGCTCTAAACCCAAATTCCCGTTTAAACTTTGAAGGAAAGAACATAATTAACGCTTAATTATAACCATGCTTAAAAAAATATATAATTCTTTTCATGTGACAAGATAGGTAAAATTTATCTTTAGCTAATGATTATTTTCCCAAAAAAACTAAGAATAAAGAAGACAGAACGCTATAGTCGAGTTCCCCGACTATCTGATACCCGTTACTCAGCTGAAAATTTTTTCCAAATCGAGAAAAATTTACAAACTAACAAAAAAGTGAAAAAATGTCAAAATGTGTTTATATTTTACGTTTAGCAACCAATTAAATGGCTTTTAAACTAACAGTAGCAACGAACATAACATGGAAACATAGCAATGATCAATGATAAAATTACAATTCTGGATATTAATTTAGATTGGATAATAATTTTGGCTCCTGGTGAAGTATTTGTGTTCTTTGTCTCCCTCTTGTTCAAAGGACTCTTGGATGATGCCTGCCCTTGTCCGTCTGTCTGTCCGTATAAGCGTCGAGATCTCAGGAACTGTAAAAGCTAGAAAGATTACACTGCATAAACGCAGTGTATTTTGGTTGACCCATATTGCCACGCCTACCTCAAAAACAAAACATTTTGAAAAATGTTTTAATATTTTTATAATAGTCTTGTAAATTTTTCTTGATTTCCCATTTGGGCGTTAGAGTACGCGTGACACCGATCTCAAACAAATTGACTAATTATTTTAATATATTATTATTTACAGTGACTTTGTATCAAAAAATAATTTACCTTTAGGCATTGATGTCCATAATAACCGCCTGTTTGTTACAACTCCTCGTTGGAAAAATGGTGTACCTGCTAGTTTAGGTACACTGCCGCTTCCTCCAAAAGAGTCCAGCCCAGCAATTAAGCCCTATCCAAGCTGGGAGGCTCATGGAAATCCAAACAATCCTGACTGCTCGAAACTAATGTCAGTTTATAGAACAGCTGTAGATAAGTGTAATCGAATCTGGCTTATTGATTCTGGAGTTGTCAATGCTACAATTAACTTAAATCAGATCTGCCCACCAAAGATTGTTGTTTATGATCTTAAAAGTGACAAACTGATTGTTCGGTACAATTTGGAAGCTTCTCATGTGAAGCAAGATTCGTTGTACTCCAATATTGTTGTGGATGTTGTAGAAAATTGCGATGATGCGCATGCTATCGTATCGGATGTATGGAGATTTGGCCTTGTTGTTTATAGTCTAGCTAAAAACCGAAGCTGGCGTGTGACTAACCATAACTTTTATCCGGATCCAATTGCTTCAGATTTTAATGTTTACGGATTAAATTTTCAATGGCTGGATGGTGTTTTTGGAATGAGTATATATTACAATAAGAAAATAATGCAACGCGTTCTTTATTTTCATCCAATGGCAAGTTTTAAGGTGAGTATAAGGATACGACAAGAAACTAACGATCACTAACGATTTCAGTCAGAAGTTTGCATCGCAATAATATTTTGCAACCCTATAAAGTATATATGATTTAGATCAGTATAATAAGCCGAGTTGTCCACCTGTCCGTTTCTACGCAAATTATCTTGACTACTTATAATAATAAACAATTATTCAATTACAACAATACAATTTCATCATATTGATTGTCTTTGGTGCACCCTGGTATTAGCTCCTTTGAGGCTGCATTTATCTTATTTCGTTTGCATTACAATCACGAAGCGGTGACTTAAATGCCATATCTGCAGCAACTACATCAAGCCAGATGAGAAATTAAAAAAAAATGCATTTCCACTCAGTTTTTTATTGTCTAAATAACGGCTCACCAATTTACTCCCAAAATCCACCCCAAGACTCAACATTTGACGTCACTCTTACTTAAGGTACTAATCTTTAAATTTGACTCTATAAATTCTAAATCTTAAAATATAAAAAACATTTCAACATAAATTTAAGTAGACGAATTATCTGCGTTTTAATAAAAATATTAATAAGCCAAAGTTCTTAATATTTCATTTAGGAGTTTATGGTGCCTATGAATCTCTTGTTAAACGAATCTGTTTGGCAAATGAATAATCAAGAATACGCAAAGTACTTTATTTCGATTGGAGACCGAGGGTATAATTCTCAATCATCTACCTCAGGAATCACCAGGAATGGCATTATGTTTTTTACCCAAGTTCATCAGGATGCTATTGGATGCTGGGATACATCAAAACCATACACTCGAGCACATTTGGAAAAATTGCTAAATTTGGAAAACTCAAATCTTATTCAATTTCCAAATGATTTAAAAATAGACAAAGAGATAGAGCAAAATGTGTGGCTTATAAGTAACCGACTACCACTCTTTCTATACAGCAATCTAGACTATGGTGAAGTAAATTTTCGAATTTTAAAGGTGAATGTGAATAAGATTATACGCAATAGTATTTGTAATCCGGATAATAGTTACATAAATAAATCAAACTCCGCTTTTGTGTTAATAGAAGAAGGACAATGTTATTGAGAACTTTCTATACAGCTATCTAGACTATGGTGAAGTAAATTTTCGAATTTTAAAGGTGAATGTGAATAAGATTATACGCAATAGTATTTGTAATCCGGATATTAGTTACATAAATAAATCAAACTCCGCTTTTGTGTTAATAGAAGAAGGACAATGTTATTGAAAACTATGTTAAATAAACTAATGCACAAAAACAAAATGGCAATTGTTTGAACTGCTTTGTGGAAATACCCTTTTCGAAATTGCTCACTTCTGCACACTAAAGATGGTAACACTTATTATAATTGTAATTTGTGGGCAATGCATTTTTTTTGGCAGTTCGATAGAAATTTTGGGCCTAATAACTTTTTACGGCTTGTATGCAACTGTTGTCGCGTTATTGATATACATATATATATATATTGATGGACAGTAATTAAAATTAACAAAAATAATAATTTTCAAAAGTGTGCGCGGGACTATCGATATGCCAGAAAAATTTTGAAATTTCTCGATTCCATTTCCGATAGCTGAGTAACGGGTATCTAATAGTCGGGGATCTCGACTATTGCGTTCTCTATGTTTTTAATTTAATTTGGGAACAATAATGCCAAGTCGATCGTTTGGTTTTGTAAACTTATATATCGGTAATTATTATACTACCAATAATATTAGCACTAAGCTGCAATAAGGTCTGGGACTTGTAGTTACAGATTACAATTAATTATAATACGTTGTGTTTTGTTAAAATAATCGTAATGTAATTTTGGATTTGGAGGTGCCACTATCACAACTATTTTTAAAGTGTGAGAAAGTTATTGTCTACCTATTAAATTATTTGTAGCTTGGACATGGTTATGTTAATGCCCCCTGTAGTAATGTGAAGCAAACTTAAATAATAGTTTCCAATGGCGAATAAAAATGTTCCACTACGACGTGTTCGTTTTATAAAAAAGGCTTTTGAGAAGCTATCCATTGCGCACATAACGTGAACATATTTTGTCAAATGTATAATCGGTTCTTGGTATTGTCAAGTTCGTAAAATAGTCATTAGTTTATTTTATTCGGAATAAAGTGTTTTTGGTATAGTTAAAACCATTTTTATCTTTTTTTATAATATTTCAGAAAGAGAATATTACTTTCTATGGAGAAATCTCAAACAGCAATAAGTATATATTCCATTCATGTTACAGTATTTTTTCGCGGTATTAATAATTATTTTTTTAATATAATCAAAGTTGGACGACTTTTACTTAAAGATTTAAGCAAGGTACATATAAGACCCTGCGACTTATAATTATAAATATAGTAAATAAAGTACTCCGTTCCAATAAAAGGGGCTCTCATCGAAGTGCTCGTTTGTTGAGCAATAATACTGACGAACATATACATACATATAAATTTACGAGTAAATATTTTTGTATTTGTAAAAATATCTGTATTTGTGTGTGAGTTTTAAATATACATTTCCCAAATTGCTGTATGCGAAAGAGCCAATAATCAAGTAAATAGCATGTGGACAGTGTGGAAGCTATCTTCGATGTGCAATCATATTCCTCAAGACGGGCGTATGAATTCATGTTCGTTCTATTGGCCTATACGGATTTTAGTTTTATTATTGTCATTCATTAATTCGATACTACAGCATTGTTTGCAGTAAATATTTTACATATTTTAATATTTTTTAATTAGGCAAGTAAAAGATAATATTTGATACATGTGTAAATTATTATTATGTTTATTTATGATAAATGAAAAATTAATGTGGTAAAAGCAAAAATAACACTCATGTTTTATATGGCTCAAATTATATATTACATAAGAACAGCGCTAACGAACTTCAGGATATTACCCGATGTTTTATAATGAATTATTAAATTAAACATGTAAATATATTTTTATATGTGCAGGAACTCGTCGGTTACCGTCGGTATTTTGATACGAGTACATTTTTATGTACATATTGATCATTCATAAATTCCTTATTGCTAATTTTATTATTATTTATAGATTGGTAAAAAATTGAGAAATGGATTCTACCTT
This sequence comes from Drosophila santomea, assembly GCF_016746245.2. Lineage (NCBI taxonomy): Eukaryota > Metazoa > Arthropoda > Insecta > Diptera > Drosophilidae > Drosophila > Drosophila santomea. The sequence goes on from NC_053020.2 coordinate 238,597, forward strand.
AAATATTGAGGTAAGTGAAAATGCAAAGATTAATTAACTAATTCTAGTTCAATATAACATTTTAACATATGGACATTTTAATTATGGACAGTGGCAAGATTATTTTACAAGACTGGAATTTATTCTGATCTTGACTCCAACTTCTTTAATACGAGTATATAGCTGGGACTTGACAATATTTGTAAGGAGAAAGCTGTTAAACATTTTAGTTTATATAACTTAATGGAATTATTAGTGTCAGTCATTAAAATAAATATAAAATAAATGGTTTTTTGCACAGTTATAATATACCGATATAATAAAGTTATAATTTAACCGTTTATACAATAGAACTAAACTTGACAAACATATATTTTCTACAATCTTAAGGAGAAAGAAATTGAAACAAAAAATGGAAGCCAAAAAGTTACCGCTGATGTGGTTAAAATTACTTCCCAAGATTACGATAACTTCCAGGAAAAGCAATTAGAATCTGATATTCACAGTGATTTTGATAAATCCGTCACTCCAAGAGATAATGAAGATGACAACGATCTAAAAATTGAAGAAAGCGAAACGGAAGACTTCAATTCAGAAGACGAAAATACAACAGATTTAGGACAAAACCCATCTAAACCAATAGAAAAGCCGTGTTTAAATAATGACTCATCAGATGCGGAGAGAACTCTTAAGATGGAAAACCCCATTATTATTGATTCATCTATTAAGACGAACCCATCCATATCTGTGGAAAATTTGTTCACCGTTTCTGAGAATAATTTAAAGTTGGATATAGTAGAGGGCAATACTATTGGTGAAAACTCGTCGAATGCAGAAAAGGCATCATCCGAAGAAGATGGGTTGAACATTCTATATGAAGGCGAAGAAGATAAAAGGACCGAAGTTTGTTTATTACAGGACAACACTAAATATTCGGAAGAAAAAGTATTTGTATTTTTAAGAATAAATGATTTATATTATCGCCTCAAGCTTATTTAACATTATATTTATAGAGATAACATATATACAGTTTAAGTAAACAGTCTTTAAAAAATGCTTCGGTTAAGCAGCTATCGTTTGAACACTTTTATATTTTTGAAGGAAATTTAAGGAAGTATTAGCAATTAATTTCGAAATAATAATTATCCCCTTTACTCGTAAAGTAATTTTAAAATTAAACAAAAGATAGAAAGTCTGTCCGTATAAACTTCGAGATCTCGGTTGTAATAGGAACCGAAATATTCATTTTTTTTAATGACTTGCATGTCTCTACTTTATTTGACTGAGCTAAGGGTATATTTGATTTTTGTTTTACAGCCACAGCTGTTGTAAGCTGAAAGACAACCGAACAAAATCGCTCCTTACATATTTGAAATCGTTGCACCAAAAATATTTTGATTTCTTGGCATTTTAGAAAGTTATAGTTTTTGGCCTGAATAGTTCTTGCCATGCCAAAAATGTATTAATATTTGGGGCACGCTTAGTATCTATTAGAAGTGTACTTTATTATTGTAGCAGTTGCAATTTTGTTTTTTTGTCTTGACAATCAGCAAATGTTTTATCATATTAAGTTCACAATATTTTCTTTTCCTTTTTTGTCATTTTATAAGTCGATAATTTGTACGACATTTTAAGTGCATGTTTACCTTAATTGCAAACTTAGCCACAAGATCTAATAATGGTTCATTGTGGTATTAATCCATCGCATAGGCGGCCTTTTCTGCATTTATGCTTTCTGGCTTTCAGCGTAACGGCTTCTTCAACAATATAAAGATTAAGCAATTGAATGGCAATGAAAAAATTATTAACATGGTGGGAATCGGTTTTTTTTTACAACCCAATATGGAGAAAAATTAGTAACAGTAAAATTAGTAATAGTAATTATTACTAGACTTAACTGAAAATGTTGGCCAATTGTTTAAGCGGCCTTTGATTATAATAATATACAGCTTGCTAAAGATTACTTACTGTTTCGTGCATATTATCTAATATTAGTTTTATTTGGTGATTAATAAATTACTTTTTTTAGAATGTCAATGAAGAAACAACCAGTGCATCTGATTTGAAACCCGAAAACTCTACAGCAGACAGTGTTTCGCTAAATGAATCTGTAAGTATGGCCCCAAAATGGTTTTATAATGACGCTACCAGCAAAATTTGTTTAAATAAACACTTCATGTAGACACTATCTGTATTTTTGCCTATATACCATTCCGAAATATAAAGTTCAATGAAGACGGAATAAAAGTGTAGACAATGCCATCCATACTAAATATGTATGGTTTGTGAGCATTAGAGTGAGTGTAGAAATAGAAATAGACAAAACAACTAATAAAATAAAAACAAGAGAGAACGCTATAGTCGAGTTCCCCGACTATCTGATACCCGTTACTCAGCTAGTGGAAGTGCAAAGGAGAGTCTTTAACACTGACAGTTTTTGGCGGTTTGTGGGCGTAAGAGTGGGCGTGGCAAAAAGTTTTTTGGCAAATAGATAGAAATTTACAAGACTAATACAAAAATGAAAAAATATCAAAACATTTTTCAAAAGTGTGGGCGTAGCAGCTTTGGGCGGTTTGAGGGCGTTAGAGTGGGCGTGGCAAAAAGTTTTTTGGCAAATCGATAGAAATTTACAAGACCAATACAAAAATGAAAAAATATCAAAACATTTTTCAAAAGTGTGGGCGTGGCAGATTTGGGCGGTTTGTGGGCGTTAGAGTGGGCGTGGCAAAAAGTTTTTTTGCAAATCGATAGAAATTTACAAGACTAATACAAAAATGAAAAAATATCAAAACATTTTTCAAAAGTGTGGGCGTGGCAGATTTGGGCGGTTTGTGGGCGTTAGAGTGGGCGTGGCAGCATGAATCAATAAACTTGCGCTGCGTCTATGTCTCTGGAGTCTGTATGCTTAATCTCAACTTTCTAGCTTTTGTAGTTCCTGAGATCACAGCGTTCATACGGACGGACAGACAGACAGACGGACAGACGGACAGACAGACGGACGGACAGACGGACATGGCCAGATCGACTCGGCTATTGATCCTGATCAAGAATATATATACTTTATATGGTCGGAAACGCTTCCTTCTGCCTGTTACATACTTTTCAACGAATCTAGTATACCCTTTTACTCTACGAGTAACGGGTATAATAAATTAAAGCATGTTTTAATATTGTGGACGGGGGCGGTTTATGGGCATTAGTGTGACAACATCAGGAAACATACTGCAATGCGTCTATGTATGTCTCTGGAATCTGCATTCTTAATCACAAGTTTTTAGCTTTTTGAGGTTCCTGATATTATCCAATATTAGTTTTATTTGGTGATTAATAAATAACTGCTTTTAGAATGTCAATGAAGAAACAACCAGTGCATCTGATTCGAAAACCGAAAAATCTACAGCAGAATGTGTTTCGCCAAATAAATCTGTAAGTATGGCCCTAAAATGGTTTTCTAATGACACTACCAGCAAAATTTGTTTAAATAAACACTTCATGTAGACACTATCTGTATTTTTGCCTATATACCATTCCGAAATATAAAGTTCAATAAAGACGGAATAAAAGTGTAGACAATGCCATCCATACTAAATATGTATGGTTTGTGAGCATTAGAGTGAGTGTAGCAATAAAATATTTGGCGTACCGATAGAAATAGACAAAACAACTAATAAAATAAAAATAAATTAATGCATGTTTTAATATTGTGGACGGGGGCGGTTTATGGGCATTAGTGTGACAACATCAGGAAACATACTGCAATGCGTCTATGTATGTCTCTGGAATCTGCATTCTTAATCACAAGTTTTTAGCTTTTTGAGGTTCCTGATATTATCCAATATTAGTTTTATTTGGTGATTAATAAATTACTGTTTTTAGAATGTCAATGAAGAAACAACCAGTGCATCTGATTCGAAAACCGAAAACTCTACAGCAGAATGTGTTTCGCCAAATGAATCTGTAAGTATGGCCCTAAAATGGTTTTATAATGACCTAGCAGGAAAATTTGTTTAAATAAACACTTCATGTAGACACTATCTGTATTTTTGCCTATATACCATTCCGAAATATAAAGTTCAATGAAGACGAAATAAAAGTGTAGACAATGCCATCCATACTAAATTTGTATGGTTTGTGAGCATTAGAGTGAGTGTAGAAATAGAAATAGACAAAACAACTAATAAAATAAAAATAAATTAAAGCATGTTTTAATATTGTGGACGGGGGCGGTTTATGGGCATTAGTGTGACAACATCAAGAAACAAACTGCACTGCGTCTATGTATGTCTCTGGAATCTGCATTCTTAATCACAAGTTTCTAGCTTTTTGAGGTTCCTGACTCGTTTAATAATCCTGATGAAGAATATATATACTTTATATGGTAGAAAACGCTTCCTTCTGCCTGTTACATACTTTCCAACGAGTATACCCTTTTACTCTAGGCGAGTCGTTATGGCCATGTCCGTCTGTCTGTCCATCCGTATGAACGTCGAGATCTCAGGAACTAGATAAGCTAGAAAGTTGAGATTAAGAATACAGACTACAGAGACATAGACGCAGCGCAGGCTTGTTGCCACGCCCACTCTTACGCCCACAAACCGGGTATCAGATAGTCGATGAACTCGACTATGCGTTCTCTCTTGTTTTATATTAAATTTGTTTTATTAATTATCTAGATTATCTCGATTTCATTGAACATGTTGGCCCATTATTTTAGGTGCACTTGTATATTATAATATACAGCTTGCTAAAGAACTACTTACTGTTTCGTGAATATCATTATTAACTTTAATTGGTAATTAAAAAATTACTTTTTTTTAGAATGTGAATAAACGAACAACCACTGCATCTGAGTTTTCGGCCGAAAACACTAAAGCAGATGGTGCCTCGCTAAATGAATCTGTAAGTATGAACATAATTAGTTATATAACGACACTACCAGCATCACTCTTTAAAATACAAATTCAGGTGTAATTCAAAAAAATGTAAACTTATGTAAACACTATGTGTATTTCTGCGTATGTACTACCATTCCGAAATATCAAAGCATTGAAATGCTTTTTCTCTGGTCAAATTGGTCATAGCCATGGACATACAAAGGAATAACATTTTTTGACGCAGTGCAAATATTTTGTTATATTTTTGATTATTTCAAGTTATGTGATTTGATGATCCGACCCGTCGTATAAGCTACCTGTAAAAGATATACGACTGTAGGGAAAGTTTCGTGCAGATAGCCTTTGAACTGATAAACTGAAAAGGACGGACTTATGTATATAGACTCGGCTGTGGTATTGATCGAGAACATATGTAAAAACAATATTTTTGGAAAAAAAACCAAATTAGATAAAAAGTGGTAAAGAATCATTTACACAATTAAGTAACTTTATTTTGCAATATTTTAATTTTTACATAGCAGAACGAATTTAATAACCAAATTCTGGACATTATATCGGATATAGATATAAATATTAAGGCACAGGAAAAAATAACGCAGCTAAAAGAGCAAGAACTGAAACTCATTCAGAAACAGAACGATCTGACAAATAAAATCCAAAAGCAGCAGATCCTAGCTAAGCAGCTCAGTGGACAAAATCAGCTTACACAAAATAATTGTCAAAGTAGAGAGCTCGACTTACAAAGCCAATATGAAAATGAGCACCGCGGACCCACCTCGACACTGTATCAGAAAAATACGTCTAGCAAAGTAAGTAAAGAACTAATAGGAATTATTAACTGCCTACAACATTAATTTGTTTTAGCATAATTTATTATTTAATCTAAATATTTGTTTATATTTTTGAAGAAACAGAAATTATTAAAGAAACATAAATTTTTGTTATCGGAGTAACAGACATCGGATAACTTAACTATAGCTTTCCTCATTAATTCATGCTTTGAATTAAGGTTTTAAAGCCATATAAATTTGTTGCCAAATAATATGATATATCGAAAACATTTCGGCCACTCCCATTCTGACGCCTACAAGCCATTTTTAGCGTTTGTCACGCCAATTAAAAGCAAGAGGGAACGCTATAGTCGAGATTGTCGACTATTTGATACCCGTTAGTGGAAGTGCGAAGGTGAAATTTCAACACTGACAGTTTTTGGGGGCTTTTGAGCGTTAGAGTGGGCGTGGCAAAAAGTTTTTTTGCTAATCGATATAAGTTTACAAGACTAACACAAAAATAAAAAAATATCAAAAAAATTTTTGAAATTGTCGGCGTGGAAGTTTTGGGAGGTTTGGGTCTACAAACTTGCGCAGCGGCTATGTGGTCGCCTAATGAATTGTTTCAGCTTGCTTGTTAAGTATATTACAAAGAGGTTGTGTCTTATACGTTTTTTTTTTTACCAGAGCCACCATGGGTTTTGCCGCCTGAATGACTTTTCTAATAAAACCTTACCAACTATCACTCCAGGTGTTTTGGCAAAGTTTTATGTCGTTAACGCGTTTGCGTTAACCGGTGTTGTGCGTAAGTGTGTTCTTAAACTGATATTGGGCAATATAGAAGATATTGCCGATAATAGATGTATACCTCGTCTTTCTTTATTTGTTTTGCTTTGTTGAAAACTAAGCTTTCGTTTTACACAGGTGAATTTTGAGGATGTCCTGTCGGTACAAATATGCTCGAGTGGGCACTTGTAGTTCAAGTGCGGTGTGTAGCTGATCTGGCAAGTGTGCCGACCATATTAATGAGTTTGAATAATGACTACAACTCGCCGATGTAACAGTGCTGGTAGATCCAGATCCATATCCAGATAGATGCAGTTTCTTGACAAAACTGTTTGAAACTAGAAACTTAAAAGTTATAGTAAATTTTAATTTTTTTAATAGTAAATACTATATTCTTTGCAAAGTATTGAACACGTAAAAGGAATCGTATCCGATATTTAAAGTATATATATTCCTGATCAGGTTCACTAGCCGACTATATGTGGCCATGTTCGTAAACATGAGGATCTTAGGACTATAAAAGCTATACAGATTAGGCATGCAGATTCCAGAGACATAGACGTAGCGCAAGTTTGTTTCCTGATATTGCCACGCCCACAAACCGCCAAAAAGCACCAATACATCAGATAATGATCAGGGGAAAGCCGAGAAACTAAAATTTGTTTGTACGGAGCAGTGTACATACAAAGTATATATAAAAACGCTCTTTGAAGCACATACCCAATGAGATTCTATATTTAGAAGTTTCATGAACATTTCGGACGCTCACATTACGCTCTATACAGAAAAGTACATATATGCGTTGTGTATGTATGGACATATAAATTTGTATTCGAAGATGTGTTTATTTTTTAAAATTCTCTTTGTGTTTATGAACTTTAATAGACATAGACGTCAATACATTTCGTTACTATTAAGTTGCACACAAAACTATGAATTGTATAGTAGAGAAAAAAAGGGGCTATCGCCCAAGTGATCTTATTGATCCTAGTAAACGTCAAATTTTATTAAGCCTTAGTAAGCAGCTTTGGCAGAAAAAAAAAGTAATTCCTTCTAAAATTTGACTTTTGCTTCCATTTCTAAACATCTTGAACAATTTTTCCAAAAAAAAAAACGATTAAAAATAAATTATTTCGCCTAATGTACATACATTATACGTATTATATAGCTGCGTAATTAAGTAAAAGAAACATTTTTAAGACATGGTTGCAGAATACGAGGATATTAAAGTTTAAATTTAATTAATAATTTAGGAATCCACTAACGTGTCAAAGACGGTCGATTTGCGAAAAATATTTACACCTGCGACCGATGCTGCTGAAATATTACCGAATCGTAAGTACTATGACATGATTTAAATCTTAGTAATAAGAAAAGGTGATACGTAAGAGTCGTACTATTGTATTTACCATTACTTAGGCAGTAAAATAACAAGACTAATTTGCGTTTATTTAAATTTTTATTTTTTAAGCTTAAAATATCGATATAGCTTGCTACAGAAACGCTTATAAAGTTATTTTACGTATTGCCTTTAAAAAAAATTAAAGTGAAAATATGATAAAATTAATATTAAACTTATTTAAAATAGGAAAGCTATATGCCTCGTCTGCATTTTATTCTCCAACACTACACCCTACAGTGGAAGACCAAGTCGAGCTAGCGCGAAGAATTTCACATTCATTAAGCGATATCAGTAACCAAACCTCTAAGGGTCAGTCAATGTATGTCAATCGCAAAAAACGGTCAGACAAATGGGTTCATGAAGGTAGATCTCAAGGTATGGTGTTTTTTTCAATTTTTTTTGTTGACAACCTAACTGTCTATTCTAAACTTATCAATTCTGATTCTTACAATTTATTATTATAACACTGATTGCAAGTCTAACGCTACACAGTCACAGGGATTCCCGATTTTATTTTGAGTTGCCATTCTATGTAGTTTTTTTTTAATTTTACTTTTATAAAAAATTTAACTAGGCTTAACAGAAATTCAGTTGCGTAGTTTAAAGTTCATACTTTTAATAAATAAGTATTTTTATAGTATGTTCCGATTATTTTTTATAAGCATTATTAACCCAACAATACCGCACGTTTTAATTTGATAGGTTTCGGTACGACCCTCGAAAAAATATAAACGCTCGCAATAAAATGTATGAAACATAAAAGGAGCAAAGTCAAAATTCATTTTGACCTATTTTATTGTCAACTTTTTTATATAGAGCTGGTTCTAAAGAAAATGGAATAATATCCACAACTGCTTACTTTGAAAAAATTGGCAAAATTCGCTCTTTCCATATTTGGCGTACATAATTTGTCCTGCAGGAAATATATATTAAAAAAATGAAAATGATGTATACCGATTAAAACATAAATTAGGCCATAAATTGACCATAAAGATCAGAAACAACGAAGGTACATTTTTCAATGCTAAAGGGAGTTATACTAAATTTGTAAAATTTTTAATTTTATTATTGTTGTTAACTTATGTAAAATAATTTATTGTATAAGCACTATCACGAAATCAGTTGTTTTTATTGCAGTTTTTTTGTAAATCAGCAAAAAAAAAAAAATATTAATATCTTTCTCCGTTCTGGAGTTACAATTAGGCATGCTCCGGTAATCGAATTCGTAAGATTTTTTCGATTTGTAAAACGGGCACCTTTGTCTGGTCGAAATGAAAAGCAAATGCCTTTTTTCATATCAAATCAGATCTTTTTGACTAAAGGGAAAAAATATTTAACTCAGTGGTCTATTGATGTTAATTCCACATCCCCACAAAATCATTCTGCTACTTAGTTATTTTATAAAAAATATATTTCTGCCTTTTTCGTTTCACCAACAGTATGGCAACCTTCGCGATAGCTTTTGGCGATGTACTTATCGACCCCTTACCAAATCGTAAATTGTTGTTGCCGACGACAACATTTTGTTTGTCAAATATGAGATGTGGTCAGAAATTTTATTTTATAAAATAACTAAGTGGCAGAATGATTTTGTGCTGATGAGGAATAAACATCAATAGACCACTGAGTAAACTATTTTTTCCCTTCGTAAATAAGATCTGATTTGATATAAAACAAGAGAGAAATCGATAGAAATTTACAAGAGCAATACAAAAATGAAAAAATATCAAATTTTTTTTCAACCGTGGCAGTTTGTGGGCGTTCGAGTGGGCGTGGCAACATGAATCGACAAACTTGCGCTGCTTCTATGTCTCTGGAGTCTGTATGTTTCATCTTAACTTTCTAGCTTTTGTAGTTCCTGAGATCTCGACGTTCATACGGACAGATGGACGGACAGACGGACGGACATGCCCAGATCGACTCGGCTATTGATCCTGATCAAGAATATATACTTTATATGGTCGGAATCTAGTCTACCCTTTTACTCTACGAGTAACGGGTATAAAAAGGCATTTACTTTTCATTTCAAATCGAAAAATTCTTACGATTCCGAAAACCGGAGCACCAAATTTTTGATTTCAATTCGAAATCGTAAAAATCTTATGAATTCGATTACCGGAGGGAGCATGCCTGACTGATTTCAATCAGCAAAGAAAATGTAACTTTTGTATGATTTGTATGGCAATTTACTTCACAAGAACTGTTATTTGAAAAAGAGCATAAAGGCTTAACCATTTTAAAATTACACAGCATTACAAGCTCAGCTCATACTTATCACACATATGCATACACCTTCGTATGTGGCGTATTTATTCTAATAACCTAACTGACGCATTCGAAAGCCTTAACGGTTTTAAAAATGTATAGAATCAGTTATGTTCATTTTCTACCGTATACATTTGTATGAGAATCAGCTTAAACGGTTAAAATATAAGTAGTGATTTAGTTAACCAAATAAATAACTTATTGCTTATGAAATCCTCCTTTTCGTATTCTTATATTGTTATTAAAGATATATAATACTTACAAGAATCTACTGAGTTATAATTTAGAAGTATACACAATTTTTACATATTCAGGGAATGATGGTATAAATCCATATAAAGAAAATTCTGAAACAAATTCCACAATTGAACTTAAAAAGTTGGAAAAAATACCCCTGAAGCTTATAATGAACCCAAATGGAAAAGTTCGTGATTATAATTCGCTAAAAGAATTGATTAATGTAGAAGCTGGCCTTTTATCGCCTGACAATTGCGCTGAACTAATAACTGCACTTCAACTTCATCAAGGACGAGGTAATTTTATAAATTTTAGATTTGATTGTGAAGTTATTTCAATAGAAGGAAAAAACTAATTGAATCCACAAAAGAAAATTATTTCACTTTTAATGTTAAATAACATAAATATAATTTCCAGCTTTGTTTATACAAAGAAATCCCTGGTAGCTGTCAGGCGCTCGACCGCCATATGTATTTATAAATATAAAACATGTAATTTATTTATCCAGTTTATGGAATTTATATTAGACCAAATGACTTTAGTGAAAGTTACTCGTAGGATGTGGTTTATATCTCACGATATACCAAAATTCCGTACAATTCAAGTTTGAAAACTAAATTTACAACAAAATTAATTACTTGCTTAAAAAATATTATATTTCATATTATCTGTTTAAAAAACGGAATTAGTATCCAGCTAAATAAATAATCAAAAATTTTCTTGCCTTGCTTTATCACTGATGCTTCCTGCGCCGCTCCGCTGCCCTTCCGACGACGCCGCTGCCAACGCCTTCAACTTGAGTACAACTAACTTCATAAAAAATGAAGGTGCAGAACTTTTTGCAAAGCGCCGCAGAAAGGCTAATAATTGGGTTGTTGATGAATCCCATTCAGGGACTCAATATCATCCATCTGGTATTCCAGATTTGCAGCAGTATCACCAAAGACCGGTTCTAAGCCCAAACATTTTGCCGGCGTATTCTGATGCTGGGAAGCATCGCGTCCAATTGAACATTCATCAAAATCAGCTAATTGAGAGGTATTCAAAACCAGGACTGCAGGTCGTCCAGTCTCCTTGGAAAGCAGCTTTGCAAACTGGTTCAGCGAGCTCAGCGTTTCTAGAGGATACCAAGGACCAATGTTTTTTACCTCCTGCTTTATCACCAATTCCGTATTCCCAAACTTGTTGTAAGGACTCGACGGACGCTATTGAGCCCATGTCATATGGTTCTCCGAGATACCATACAAATGTATGAATTTTTCATTTCATAAACTTAAATAACAGAATCTCTTCACAGGCAATTGCTTCTTCGTCACGATCCGTCATTGTACCCTCGAATCCACAAAGGGATCTCGCATATACACCATGCGTTGCTCAGGGCTGGGGAAGCCGAAATGTGGAACTACCGAAAGGTTAGTAAACTCCTTTCATATTTGTAATAATATTTCATACTTTTATAAATCCATAAATAGCTTTTGAAGATGTACACAGATAAGGTGTAATTGCATAATTGTGTTTCAAAAGACAAAATTGAACTGGCTTGAAAAGAGCTCCAAAAACGTGACTGATAACTTTTCTTGAATACCTCTTAGCGAACTAACGAGTTCAATTTAAACTCACTCTTAGGTTTTGATTAAAATCAGGAGTTTTAAAAACGACATTTGTTAGTGTACATATAAGCATATCTCTATGCCATAGAACTCGTTAAGTTGAATAAATGTGCATTATGAGCATACTTTTCGTCCTTTTCGATAGTAGTATAACCCTTTTTCTACCCCTAAAATCGTAGTTGGCGGGGGCGTCTAAAGAAACGTCAATCATCAATAAAACGCTGCCTGCTTCAAATAGATAAATAGTATATATAAAAAAATATTATTGCAAATTTATTATTAATACATTTTTGTATCGAAAAAAAACTGACAAAACAAAAATACAAGCAAAATTTGTATTTAAAACAAATATGTTTTAATTATACTCAATACTCGCACAGTAAATGGGAATACTAAACCAGAAATTTTAAAACAGGCAGAAGGAAGCGTTTCCGACCATATAAAGTATATATATTCTTGATCAAGATCAATAGCCGAGTCGATCTGGCCATGTCCGTCTGTCCCTCCGTCGGTCCGTCCATCTGTCCGTCCGTATGGACGTCGAGATCTCAGAAGCTACAAAAGCTAGAAAGTTGAGATTAAGCATACAGACTCCAGAGACATAGACGCAGTGCAAATTTGTCGATTCATGTTGCCACGTCCACTTTAACGCCCACAAGCCGCACAAAACTGCCACGCCCACACTTTTGAAAAATGTTTTGATATTTTTTCATTTTTGTGTTGGTCCTGTAATTGCAAATTTCTATCGACTTGGCAAAAACCTTTTTGCCACGCCCACTCTAACGCTCCCAAACCGCCCAAAGCTGCCACGCCCACACTTGAAAAATGTTTTGATATTTTTTCCTTTTTATATTAGTCTTGTAAATTTTTATCGATTTGCCAAGAACCGTTTTGTTGAAGACTCTCCTTCGCACTTCCACTAGTTAGGTAACGGGTATCAGATAGTCGGGAAACTCGACTATAGCGTTGATTTGCTAAAAATTGTTTTGCCACGGCCACTCTACTAACGCTCACAAGCAGCCAAATTACTTCTAGAACAATAGGAGTAATCCAAAACTTCCAGTTCACAATTGTGGTTTGGTCTTTAGTTATACTATCTTATAATTGCATCTTACTATGCCCTTTTCTAGCTTAAGTTCCATGAATGATTAATATTTGACAACAAAGCGGTCCTCAGGTTGCGTGAGTGAAAAATTACGGTGTAAGAAGTTTGAAACGTACATTATGTATATAATTAAAAAAAGAAAATTAAAACTTCATTGTCTCAATTTTCCTGAAATAATAAATCGCTTAGTATGTATGTATGTACATACAGCTTAAAAGGATCTGAAATACCTTTTTAGAAAGGTTAAACAATTAAATTTTTAGGAAATAAAAAAAATCACAATTGTTCTATGAATTCTTAACTTATTTAAGGAACTTTATTAAAAATGACAAAATAAGGCGAAAAAAATAATAGCACCACTTCATAAAAAATGCTTTAAACATAAAATATAAACTTAACAGTAACAAATTCATTAATAACAAGTGATTGTATATTAAAACTACGCCGATCCCATTAATTTAGTATTTGGTAGTGTATCCTTTATTAGCAATAACAGCTGCGCAACGCTTTGGCATGGAGTCAACCAGGTCCTGGCACCGTTTTGGGGTTATATTGCTCCAGGACTCCTTAATCACGGTCTATAGGCCTTCGTTATTAGTTGGCTTAAAAGCTGCAACTGCCTTTTTAATATTCGACCAAAGGTTTTCGATGGGATTGAGGTCTGGCGACTGCGCAGGCCACTCCAGAACATGAACTGATTTATTTTGGAACCATTCCTTGGCTTTCCTACTGGTATGCTTGGGGTCATTGTCTTGTTGGAAGACCCATTTTAGTGGCATATCATATTCAGCAAAGGGTAGGATAACCGTCTCCAAAATATCCACATACACATGCTGATCCATTATGGTTTTTATCCAATATATTGGTCCAACTCCCTAGTAAGAAAAACATGCCCATACCATTACACTGGATCCGCCGTGTTTAATTGCTTCTACTGTGTCGTTTGGCTTATATTCGGTGTTCCTAGGGCGTCTTACATTCGATCAAGATCCATTCCCACCAAAAAAAACCACCTTGCTCTCATCTGACAATAAAGAGTTCGTCCACCTTTCGCATGGCCAATTTAAATGTTCCTTGACGAACTTAATGCGCTTGGGTATCTGTCTCCCATTTAAAAAAAGGACCTTTCCTTGGACTACAGCCTGTTAAACCATGTTCCCTTAGACATGTGTGAACTATTTGCACTATTGCGGATATGCTGAGATCCTTTTTCAGTTCGGTAGGAGCTTTAAATGGTTCCTTCTTGCTCTCGGGCACTAGCCTTTTGAAGAGATGGGTGCCCAATGATTGTTTTTTCCCACGTCTTTCGGGATTCTCATTGTAGGTGATTACATTTCCTATAATTTTGTTTTAGCATTGAAGGATTTGACCAATATTTCTAAAAGATTTTCCTTCAGAAATGACTTTTTTGATCAAGTCACGTTTTTCTTCAGTGCAGTGCTTTCCACGTCCCATATTAATGATTTTTTAAAGGAAATTTTTTAAAAATTGTTTTCGAAATAATAGAACAAGTGTCAAGTTTCATAGCCACATGCTTTTTGCCAAAGCAACCCTTCGATAATTATTGATTATTTGAAAAAATCGATAGTGGTGCTATTTTTGTTTTCGCCTCATTTTAGACTTTGGCGCCCAAAAAAAATTATAAAAAATAGAGGTATGAACAATTCAAATTTTTTTTTTCATTTTTGGATGGGAAACATATCTAGCATTATGCGAAAAATCAGTATTTGGTTCTATCGGTACCTTAAACTTAATTTATTTGATCGATAACAAAAAAAGGTATGGTGGTGCTATTATTTTTTTCGTAACTGTATGTACCTTTATGTGTCAGGCCTTGCAAAGCTAAATATTTTCAGTGATTCGCTTTGGTATTTTCTCTAGTATATTTATATTTCAAACTCTTTTCAATGTAAGGAAAGTGAATCATCGTACTAATATTTCAGATTCTTTTCAATGTAACGAAAGTGAATCACCGTGGCAGACTCAAACCCATTTCGGGAGAGCAGATGACAGCGATCATAGCTTTAATAATAATATATTCGGAGAGAGCTTGGCATCTAACTTTGCTTTTGATGTGCAGAATCGATTACATTCCCTAGAAAAATTTCAAAAATACTTTTTGGATTACCAGCGCCTTGAAGGAGAAATTTTACGAAACAGGGAAGGTGCTGCTCGTGAATTACAGCCCGAGGCTTATGAAAGCATTAACGATTTAACACCACAAAATGAATTTAATGTGTTAAGTGGCGAAGAATTAAAAGCCAATTATGACCTAGATGAAAAGATAAATGTGCGTGAATTAATTGAATCTTTTGAGAAACAAAGTACAACGAAACTAAGACATGTCGTAGCACCAATAGAAGGCAATGAAGGCAAGGTTAAATTTTTTTCTGTGTCATGTTTTTGTGTACTTGTATGTGTACATATATGCAAAAGAAAAATTTACATACATGTATGCATATAAAAATGTTAAATAACAAATTGTTGAAATCCTAAAGAACTGCACGTTACTGATAGATAAAAGGCTCGATCGAAATTATATCCTGTGTAAACTTACATATTTATTTTCTATAAAGAAACATGTCGTTATTGCTGTTATATTTACACTACACCTTTAATACAATAGTGGCCATGGGAACGTAAAAATTTTAATTTAAAATTTTTTCAAAACAAGTAAAAGCTATTTGTAGTAAATTAATAATACATATGTATTTATATGTATACGTGTCAGCCATGTTTTACATTTTTAAACATACTCATGTATTGCTATCCTTTTTTCCCCAGGCTTATATGTTCCGAAAGAAATATCTCTCTCTAGCTATGCAGCACCCCCACAACAATGCGGAGGGCACGCGAAACATTGTGAACTGTCATACGACGACTCTTTTTCGCACACGTTACCAAGGACCAACTTTTCTGCTAATGAAAATTCGTTTGGAAACATTGGCATAGGAGAATTCCCTTTATCAAAGCCATTGACAACTGGACTTAATATTGGAACCCCAAAGCAGGAGCCTTACTCACCGCCTAGCTATACAAAAATAGTACCTGGGCTCGAAAAAGTCAAATTTAATCAGGCACCACTACCCACAGAGAATTTGGCTAGATATGAACAACCCGACAGGAGAAGCTTGACAAGTGGAAGTTCACAGTACCTAAATGCACTACAAAACTCTCAAATACGCAACGCATCGCCAATACCTTTTGGAACTTCTTTGAATGAACAGACTTCGTGGCGTCCAAAAGGCCTACTAAAGGGAACCTCGCTCTCTCCGCTGCCGAACCAAGTTCAAACCTTTAACAAATGTGCCAGGGGTTGGCGATCCACACCAGTCAAGGAACAGTCCTATTCAAGTCAATACACCTCACCATTAGCTGGAAACTTACCGTACTCTGATTTTTAGGTGTTGCTTTAGCAACTAAGCGATTTACGACATTAACCAATTACTTACACGATTATAAAAAAAATATTTAATGTGTTTGTTTATTTTTCCTTTAAAATTATAATGGTACTGCATCGAAAAATAAATTCAATTGTTTAACTTGCCAAGCTTTTTTCAAGATTGGAACATTTTCATCTGGCCGTGTCCGTCTGCCCGAATGAACGCCTCGATCTCACGAACTATAGAAGCTAGAAAGTTGACATTAAGCATGTAGATTCCAGAGACATCGACGCAGAGTGCCACGCCCACGCTATTGAAAATGTTTAAACGCAATGTAAAATCGCCTATTAAAATAGTTGTGCAACTCCTTTATTATACGAGTATAGTACTATTCTACTTCAAAGCAAACTAATAACATGAGTCAAACGAAATACGCGCTCAACGTCAAAGAGAGCAAGACAAGCGTGGTCTAACGCGTATTACTCATTTGTATCATTGCAACCCTCGTCGCGTTAAAACACCCCCAACCTGACACACAAACTTATACCAACAACACAAGTACAAAGGCCCGTCCTTTTGCACTAAACATGTCATCAAACGGTTTACCATGCAAACCATGCGAAACCAAAATTTCCACATGGAGTTGCTAATATCACAACGCTCCAAAAAAATCAATTGCTGCCCTACGAATATCATTGTGGAACGCCAACGCGTTTCACGGCATAAACTAGAAATAACTCGATTCCTTACAATAATTTTAACGTCATGCTGCTAATTACAACTCCCAAAAAAAGCGGCTTTTTGTTCTACGGATTAGCACATGGCGGTAGCGGTATAATGATTAGAAGTAGCTTTAAACACTACTGCCAACCGAGTTGGAACCCGACCGCTTGAGTCACATTTATAAACTACAACAATAGAGAACGCTCTAGTCGAGTTCCCCGACTATCTGATACCCGTTACTCAGCTAGTGATAGTGCGAAGGAGGTCTTCTACAGTTACAGTTTTTGGCGGTTTGTGGGCGTTAGAGTGGGCGTGGCAAAAAGTTTTTTAGCAAATCGATAGAAATTTACAAGACTAATACAAAAATGAAAAAATGTCAAAACATTTTCAAAAGTGTGGGCGTGGCAGCTTTGGGCGGTTTGTGGGCGTTAGAGTGGGCGTGGCAAAAAGCTTTTTGGCAAATCGATAGAAATTTACAACACCAATACAAAAATTAAAAAATATTAAAACATTTTTCAAAAGTGTGGGTGTGGCAGTTTTTGGGCGGTTTGTGGGCGTTAGAGTGGGCGTGGCATCATGATCAAACTTGCGCTGCGTGTATGTCCCTGGAGTCTGTATGCTTAATCTCAACTTTAAAGCTTTTGTAGTTCCTGAGATCTCGACGTTCATACGGACAGACAGACGGACGGACAGACGGACATGGCCAAATCGACTGGGCTATTGATCCTGATAAAGAATATATATACTTTATATGGTCGGAAACGCTTCCTTCTGCCTGTTACATACTTTTCAACGAATCTAGAATACCCTTTTACTCTACGAGTAACGGGTATAACTAGCAACGGCAGTCTTACCCTTGTAGCGGTAAACTGTCCCCCTCGTTTGAATGTATCCGGACAACAATTTCTACTTCAATACTCTAGACCACTTCATTGATGCAGGTGAGTACAACGCCAAACTCGCCCAGCGAATTAATAAACTTAATCCGAAAAAATCTCCAGAATATGATCTAATAAATCCTAAGATGACATACTGTATACACTCTTTCCCTACTCTTTAACTCTATTAGAATATAAGAGAGACAAGTTCTCTGATACCCTTTACGCAGCTAGTGGAAGAGTGAAGTAAAAGTTTTATCACTATGAGTTTTTGGCCGCTAGAGGAGTGGGCGTTGCAAAAATATGTTTGGCAATCGAGAGAAATTTACAAGAGTAAAAAAATGTGAAAAAATATGAAAACATTTTTCAAAAGTGTGGGCGTGGCAGTTTTGGGCGATTTGTGGGCGTGGAAACATGTCTCTGAAGTCTGCATGATGAATCTCAACTTTCTAGCTTTAATAGTTCCAAAGATCTCGACGTTCATAAGAACAGAAAAACAGACGGACATGGCCAGATCGACTCGGCTATATATCCTGATCAAGAATATATATACTATATATATGGTCGGAAATGCTTCCTTCTGCCAGTTACATATTTTTTAACAAATATAGTATAACCTTTTCTTCTACGAGTAACGTGTAAATCTAAGAGATAAGAGATGAAAGAAGTCGATCTTAGTAAGGAAAGGAATCGATCAAGGGTAACGAAACTATTTTAATAATGTGATGATGACCCGGATAACCCCCTACTTCGGGTTACGATTCTTTATTACAGCGCATAAGTTCGATTTTCGAGCGGAACATGGAACCATTGAACTGGTCTATCGAATAACATCAGAAGTAAGAACTGCTTTCGAAAAACGGGAATATTGCACGGCAATATACTGGGATGTCTCTCAGTCTTTTGTTAAAAATTAAGACAAAAAAACCACAAACTTCTAAAGTCGTATAATACAACAGTGCCTTTGCTGTGAGATGTAACTCCGATATGTTCGACGAACAAGTTTTAAACACTGGAGTTGCCCAAGACAGCGTCCTTGTACCACCGCTGGACGTACGTAATTATCTTGTTAAAAAGCGTTAAAAAAAAGACGGACAAACAAGTAACGGTGACTGTGCACGTAATCTAAAGTCTTGTTTCAACAGTGAAATATTAAAAAAAAATAAACATTAAGTACATGTAGTTCAAAGCAAAATATATTAAAAAGAAAACCTTAGTAGATTTCTCCTTTTTTATTAAACAAAATATTTATTGATTTGTAAAGTGTCAGCTAAAAAAACTGGATAAGCGGATTCGAATGGTGCTCTCGCAATAACTAGTCCTACTGTTGATGGTAAATATCCAAATGTGGTCCAATAACGAATAGAAGGGGTAAACGATACGGTTCAAAAAAGCAAACGAGCGCCTACATATGTATGTATGTAGATTCATTATTACTTGCAGGTCTATAACATAAACGGAGGATTTATTATTTATTATAGTTATTTATTTTATAGGACTATAGGAATTACAAGTAGTGTTTGTATTTGTATTAAACAGACCGCGTTTTTACAATGGGCCCTTCCCGAACACGCTGTCATCTGAAAAAAATTAATTTATATACTTATTAAAGCAAATCAGTAAGGTTTGAAGTTTTTATTGAGTACTCTTAACTTAGGTTGGAAAATATACAATACATAGTTTAGTGACCTAAGAAAATGTTCTTAAACTGGTAGTACGAATGCCTCAAATAGAAAACCGAAAACCTTTGACTTGTTTTTATTTTTAAAAAACCGCTTAAGAATTCGGGTTTGCCTATAAAGCAAATTTTCTCTGCAGTATCTGTATGTATGTAGATATTGTAGGTATGTGAGTATGTTGTAGTTGCTGCCGCAGAAATATTTTTTATTATGTAAATATTTTAATTTAATGGACTTACACCTTCAGACACTGCAAAAATATTTTTTGTTGTTTTATCGTGTCAAAGAATGCCTTTCGAAAGTTACTGGCGTCGAGCCTTCTTTTCGCATCACCAGCAGCACTTACGCAATAAATGTTAATTAAGTAACTATTATATGGATATTAAAAGGATTAAGAGGATTATTATGGACTCTAAAGATAGTTCCCCCCTAATATACATATGTATATTAATGCACACAGAACGAAAATATGTTTCGGTTGCCACTAACTCATACAGAAAGTTTTGCTTCATTAACTGTAGAAGTGCGATTAGAATGTACGTTTGTAATTATCTTGTTGGAAAAGCGTTAGAGAAATCCGACTGGAAGGACACAAAATTAATCGTGAACTTTTTGGCTTGCCGAAGCTATACCGGGGAAAGCAAAAGAAATTAAATAATGATTTCCATAACATTAGTGGAAATACCCTGTTATAGGAAATTGTATGAACTTACATGTCCACCAATGTATGTAATGTATATATATTTTTACCCAATTAGATGAAAATTGTAAAAGTATTTGGTAAAAATATGGAGTTCACTTCTAAAATTCGATTGATTGCTCTTCGACGACGACTGCGCGAACACACATTAGCGTGGCCATCTGTTCTCCCGGGCTGCCACCGTACTTGACAGGCAAGGTTGCCATATGCTTACAGTCGGCTTCTTGACATATCGTAGCGACCTCGCACGAATCGTTAAGATAGTTATCTGCTGGGTTGTCTTCATCATCGGTGTCATCTAATGGTATCTGGCACCACGGCTTGAGTTTATCGGACGCATACACGGATTTATAGTGTCGCTGAGTTCGTTGGGCATTCGGCAAATCTTCGACCAAACGAGGCTCGAGCTTACGTGAGGTGCCTGTACTAGCTGGTTCGCTTTCGGCCAAAACTAAATCTCCTTCGCTGTAAACCGTCGGCTTGGCGTGTTTGGCATCGTAACGTTTCTTAGCTTCTGCTCGATGTTCGTCAATTCGTGTTGCAGTATCGGTACGAAGCTGTTGCAACTCTTCGGTAGTCAGCACTTGGTCATCAGTACATTGCAACGCTTGTACTACGGAGTTCTTCAACGTGTCTCGTTGCTCATAACAATATAATAGCTGAAATGGAGAACGATTAGTAGTCTTGTTGGTCATCGTGTTAATGCTCCACTGGATTTGGTTAAGTTTCTCATCCCAGCGCTTCTCATTCTCAACAGTAGGCAATAGCATTGATAGGATTATGCGGTTAGTGCGTTCGGCATGTCCATTTGCTCGCGGTGTGCTAACAGCGTTAAGAACATGCTTGACATTATGTTCTCGACAGAATTTTTCGAAATCTTTTGACGTAAAAGCAGTTCCTCGGTCGGTCACGATTCTTTCAGGCATTCCAACGTAGCTGCAAACATCTCGGACAATTTCAATAACGTGTCGGGTTGCGGTGCTTTTAACGGCTCGTATGATCGTAAACTTTGTATATGCATCAACGATTACCAGGATATGCTCATTACGCTTGGAACTTCTCGGAAAAGGTCCTAGATGATCGATGTGTACCGTAGCGAACGGTACTGGCTTGATATTATCGTAATGGTATTGACCCTCTTGGCGACCTCCTCGTTGCTTATACAGGGAACAACCTACGCATGAATTAATGTATCCTTTAACATAATTTCGCATACGGGGGAACCAGAATTGATTTATAATTCGGCTGATTGTTTTGTCGGTGCTCATATGTCCTGCGTTGTCGTGACATTCTACAAGAATGCGATAGCGTAACTGCTTGGGTACAACCCAAAGGTGCTTGTTGTTATGTTTGCGATATAAGCGACCAAGTTCCAGGACATACTCATCGTTCTCAGTGATCTTCCTAGCGATCATTTCGCTAGCAATTCGTTTTATTTTCTCGTCCTGCAATTGTACAGCAAACAACCAATCGGCTTTATCAATGACGGTCTTGAATATCGTTAGGTCAGCTTCTTCCATTTCACGCGAATCTTCATATGGTGCTCGGCTTAAGGCATCGACGTGTTCCATACGCGTACCTGAGCGATGCAGTATCTCAATATCGAATTCTTGGATGCGTAGCCACCATCTGGCAATTCGGGGTATCAGCTCTCGTTTCTCCATCGTCGTTCTTAGCGCATTACAATCAGTGATGACTCGAATTTTTTCCCATAAACATAATACTTGAAACGTTCCAGTGACTCGACAACAGCCAAAGCTTCTAGCTCGTAGCTGTGGAACTTCATTTCGCTGAATGTCGTCGATCGGCTATAATAGGCTACTGGCTTTAACTGATCATGTTTCTTTTGCAATAGAACTCCGGCTAAACCAACAGAACTAGCATCAGTATGTATTTCGTGTTCTGCGCTGACGTCGTAGCTAATAAGAACAGGCTACGAAATAAGGCGTTGTTTAAGTTCATTGAATGCGTCATCCTGCTGTGGTTCCCATTTGAACGGCTGGTCTTTGCGTAGAAGCTTGCGTAAGGGCTCGGAAATAATGGCGTATCCGGGGATAAACTTTCGAAAGTATCCGCTAAGCCCCAGGAATTTACGTACATCCGAAACGTTCCTTAGACGTGGAAACTCTGCAATGGAATTGGTTTTAACTTCACCTGGACTTATCCCGGTTGCATGCAGCTGGTGCCCCAAGAATGAAATTGTCTGCTTGTACAATTCGCACTTGTCAACGTTCAGGGTGAGGCCAAATTCTCGTAGCACTTGTAGTATACGATGAAGTTTCTCATACATCTCGGTAAAAGAATGGCTGCCAATTAATATGTCGTCCATATAATGCAGCATATCTCCCCTTCGGACACGTTTCTGTATCTCAGCCATCAATCGATTAAAAGCCGCCGGTGCGTTCTTTAATCCAAATACGTTTGAATTCATACAATCCGTCGGTTGTAATGAATGCGGTAAATTTGCGACTCTCAGGTGATACTACGATCTGATAATATCCGCTGTTCAAATCCAACGTAGAAAAGAACTTGAATCGTTTCGCTTCTTGTAAACGTTCTTCAATGTTTGGCACAGGAAAGTTTTCTTTCTTGATCAACTTGTTCAGTTGTCGGTAGTCAACACACAGTCGATCGCCTCCGTCCTTCTTTTTAATCAAAACTACTGGGCTCGCATACTCAGATGTTGATTTGGCAATAATACCGTGTTGGAGGAGCTCGTCAATCATAGCGTTCACAACGTCACGCTTAGGTTCAGGAATTCGGTATGGCGCTTGAGCCACTGCCTGTTTATCTTCTACTTCAATTTCAGCTTCGACCACATTAGTTTTTCCAATTCCTTTAAGGCCAGAGGAAAAGACATCGGCATACTCTTCTACTTGCTGTGTTGCTCGTTTGCTCTCAAAAGTCATCATTCCGTTCTAAAACTTCAGCGTAAGATTTGGGTTAACAAGGATATCCTGGCCGATAAGAAAATCTTGCTGTACGATTTTGTCTTCGGCTATATACATCAGTGCTTCGATGACAGTATTATCGATGATCAGTTCGGTGATGATTGCTTCGTTTAGAATGCGTACTCCACCACAAATACCATGAATTTGCATTGCACACTTGCATCGTTTGGCGTCGAGTTGTTGTGCTACAGTCTCACGAACCATGCTAGCTTGGCTACCTGTGTCAATGAACGCAGTATACGGTTTCGATTGGACGATGATGGTTTTGTAGAAGCACTTATCTTGATTCGTTGTCCCAAGGCGTCGTGTACTCGCTTCAGGTTTAACGCAGTTACCGTTGTTGGGGTGTTCTTTATTACACGTAGTACATCGGTGTCGTTTCGGTGGTTGTGGGCATTTGTTCGAAAAATGACTGGTTCGCCGCAATTAAAGCATTTTAATTTATCGTTTGTTGTTGCAGACTCGTGTTGTTTAGATTTCGGTTCATCGTTCTTCGATACTAGATCGTATTTTGGCAGTTGAGGCCTACCTTGGTTGACAAAATACTCGTCAATGACGTCACGCATCTGTTTCATCGTGGTCACAATGCTCTGTTGTAGCTCTCGGTGCGAGGCATATCGAATAGTAGCAGACTCGCTTAAATTGTAACGATTTCCAAGGGCTGACATGCGAAAGCAGTACTCCTTGATAGTTTCCTTCTGTCGGCGAACAGTATTTGACATTATGTAGTGAATCTCGGCTTCGTCGGTGTCGAACCGAACTCATCTCTAATAGCATTCGAAAATTCGCTCCAGGTGGTGTGTAAAACTGGAGACGCATATAGCCACATTCTGGCAGCGCCCTTTAGTCGAGTATAAATGGCAAGCAAGAGAAGTTCTTCGTCCCAATGATAGGCATCTATAACTCAATTAATGCGATCGATAAATTGATCCACAGAGATACCATTCTCATCCGTTGGATCATACTCTGGCAGGGTATTAGCGATTTCCTTGACCGATGCATGTCGTGTAATCGTGCTAGTGTGTACGATTTCAGCTGTTGGACTCCGTGGTACAGGTATTACGTTGGCTGCAGCCGCCTGTGCACCTTGCGTTGCATTTGTCGCAGCATTTTGCGAACTAATAAAATTTGCCATCATCTCACGAAGTTGGCTCATCTCGGCCTGAAGTTGTGCTACCACCGGCATTTCGTCAGTATCTTCAATCGCGAAAGAAACACAAAACTCGATTTCGTCAGACTGTTCGTGGGTCATCAAACGTTGAACTTATTGATCTCGCGGTCCAGTTGTGGGCAACTCTCGTTCCCGCAACAGGAACTTTAACTGATCGACTTTCAGTTCTGTAATTTTCTTTTTATTTTATGTCTTATTTAACATCGCGTAATTGTACCGAATTGGCGTACGTGCTTACGTTTCGTTGCGGAAATTGCGCTTACGTTAGCGTTGCGTTTGCGTGATTGTTTTTGCACGGTGTCTAAAAATGTGTTTAGACATGATAAGTAGACAAACTATCAATATGTTCTATTTATGGGCTGCAATAAACATGGCACGGGACAACATAAGTGGCAACTACGATTGCAGTGGTCTATTGTCGAAGTGTCAAGAGATATGATCACGCGGGAGGTGATTAGCGCGGTCATAGGCCACAAACATAGATTTAAGATAAATCTCATCTGCATTGACCAACACAGACTGCAGCGTCTTACAAGCGCTGCAATATATAATTAGATGATAAGAACCTATGTAAGAATGAATAAAAGGCGATGCCCTCGCAGTAGCGAGTCAGTTATATTCAAACACCCGAATTGAACTCATTAAGTGTACGCATTAGTTTATAGTGTGAACATTTTGGTCCTTCGAGAAATTCTGTTGTTTTCCCCCACCAGTGGTAAGAAACACAGAAGAAAAAACCAGCGCTTCAAGGTAAAAAGAGCAAGGTCCTTCGAAAAATTCTGTTGTTTTCCCCACCAGTGGTAAGAAACACAGAAGAAGAAACCAGCACTTCAAAGTAAAAACAGCAAGGTTATTCGAGTGATTCTGTTGTTTCCCCCCCCAGTGGTAAGAAACACAGAATAAAAGACCACGCCTTAAAGTACTTTTCCTTGGCTGATCAATCAGCTGTGAGTCGAGGCACAGCTAGGTCAACTGGGCGACCAATCAAAAAATCCTCCAACGGATCACGCCAAATAATACAAGCAGAAAGCACAAGTCACAGTGATTGTTTTCCCAATATGTTGTCGGAAAGATCTGTGAAATTGATGCAAGACCAAGGAGTGCTGCAGAACAAAATACTGCAAGCCATCAAGGACAAGGCATCTATACCAGCAATAGAAGCATTGGTAGACCAATTTACTACTAACAACAAGAGAGAACGCTATAGTCGAGTTCCCCGACTATCTGATACCCGTTACTCAGCTAGTAGAAGTGAGAAGGAGAGTCTTAAACACAGTTTTTGGCGGTTTGTAGGCGTTATAGTGGTCGTGGCAGAAAGTTTTTTGGCGAATCGATAGAAATTTACAAGACTAATACAAAAATGAAAAAATATCAAAACATTTTTCAAAAGTGTGGGCGTGGCAGTTTTGGGCGGTTTGTGGGCGTTAGAGTGGGCGTGGCAACATGAATCGACAAACTTGCGCTGCGTCTATGTCTCTGGAGTCTGTATGCCCAATCTAAACTTTCTAGCTTTTGTAGTTCCTGAGATCTCAGCGTTCATACGGACGGACAGACAGACAGACGGACAGACGGACAGACGGACAGACAGACGGACGGACAGACGGACATGGCCAGATCGACTCGACTATTGATCCTGATCAAGAATATATATACTTTATATGGTCGGAAACGCTTCCTTCTGCCTGTTACATACTTTTCAACGAATCTAGTATACCCTTTTACTCTACGAGTAACGGGTATAACAATGCGCTGTTAAAATTGGAAGTTGGCGATCATCAATATTTTAATGATAAAATATTTATTAAAACTATGGATGCTGTCAAGGCCTACAAGGAGTCGCAATTAAAGGTAGAAACACTTGAAGAGATAAATATACCAAGTGGATCAAAATTATCTGATTCCGCATCAGCTCGGAGCTCCAGTCCAGTTGATAATCTGGTTCAACTGGTGGACAGAAGAGCGGACAGGGTGAGGCAACAGATAAGCCTAATATACGAAACCCTGGGGTTCAAGTGAGATTGAACTAGTCAAGCAGCTAGCAATGATGAAAAGTCATTGGTCCAACGTGACGGACACACTGAAACTGCTTGAAAACAAGTATGACAGAACTGCCTTTGATCAAGATGAGGCAGACATTCTGCAATCTGATGTTGCCGCACTAGAAATGGTACTTCAGAGGAAGTTGGAACAGTTCAACAGTTCCAACTACGACGTGCCAGAACTCCCAAAAGTGGACCTTCCAACGTTCAATGCAAATGCGAAGGAATGGCCAACATTTTACGAGCTGTTCTCTGAACTAATAGACAGCAGGAAGAATCTCAGCAACACAAGGAAGCTGGGATATTTAAGAGCCTGCTTAAAAGGAGAAGCTCAAATGGTGGTTAGCCATTTGATAACGGGATCAGCGGCTAGCTATGCAGCAGCGTGGGAGCTTATCTGCAAACGCTATGAGAATAGCAGAAAAATATTCTCCCAACACTTCAACAAATTAATGGAACTGGAGTCCTTGCTGCCCCATGATGAGAAAAATTTAGGGAAGTTTTTGGATACTGCGACCGAGAGCATATTCATCATAAAGCAAAAAGGAAAAATAGGAAGCTCTGCTGACGTAATTTTAGCTGAAATTCTGCTGCGGAAATTTTCGCCAGAAGCCTTGCAGCTGTATGAACAGCATGTAAAAAAAGCAAGAGCTATACAGTCCTTACAAGATGTACTATAGTTTATTGAGCAACAATACAACTCAGTAAATGCCATTACCAAAAATACCGCTCAGCATGCTACAAGAAAAGTGCAAGCTAGATCGTGTGCCTTTTGCTCTAAGGATGGCCACGATATGATAAAGTGTCTCAAATTCAGAGCACAATCAATAGAAAAAAGAAAAGAATTCGTTCAAAAGAACAGCATGTGCTTTAGATGCTTTGGAAAGCATAATGCTATCGACTGCAGAAAGGAAATTACATGCAATCGATGCTCCAAAAGACACAACAGCCTTCTTCATGAAGACACAAAACGCAGTATCAACAGCAATAGCCTTAAGCAAGGCCAAGACACACTATTGCGTACAGCTGTTGTTTTAGTGAAAAACAAAGCTGGAGGTTACAACGAGTTGAGGGCGCTTATTGACGGTGGATCCCAGAAGACGCTGATTTCAGAGGAAGCAGCACAAATATTAAGGATTCCCAGAGTAAGGAGTACTATAGAGGTCGAAGATATCTCCCAGACTACTCAATTATCAAAAAATAGTGTCCACCTGACGATCAAACCAAAACTTCCAAGCATCTTCAAACCATCAACGGAAGCATTGGTTTTACCAACACTCCATAGAGCCCTTCCCAGCAAAAAGTTTGATATTGATATCAACAAAGAGTGGAAGGGCTACAGGCTAGCAGATCCACTATTCAACGAGCCAAGCAGAATTGACATGGTGATAGTTGTGGATCTATTTCCCCTGATTATGATGGAGAAAATAAAAACCGTAAATGGAATCTTGGGACAAAAAACCAAATTTGGATGGATTGTGTCCGGAAATATAACTCGAGCAGCAAAGCAAAAAATTATAAGTGCCACTACAACAATAAATCTAAAGGACCTGCATCACATTTGGGAATTGGAAGATGAAGCCGATGAGACGATTACAGACAATGCAGAATGCGAAAGAAAATTCCAAGAAACAACTGTCATCAACGAGGAAGGCAGATTTGTGGTTTCAATTCAATTCCACCAAGAGGCAAAGCTGGGGGACTCTCGCAAACAGGCAATGGCAAGGCTTATGCAAATGGAAAAGAAGTTTCAAAGAAACCCAAAGAACTGGGCTGCATACAACGAATTCATGAAATAATACCTTCAGATGGGACATATGGAATCTGTAAAGACAACGGGTCAATTTAAATACTATTTACCCCATCAAGCAATCATCAGGCCTGGAAGCTTAACTACGAAGCTACGAGTAGATTTTGACGCATCCGCAAAGACGACAAATGGACTAAGCCTAAATGACTTTATTATAGCTGGTCCTAAGATTCAAAAGGATATATTCGATATTCTAATTAAATGGCGCAAGTGGCAATATGTTATGGTAGCTGACATTGAAAAAATGTATCGCCAAATAAAGGTTGCTGAGAAAAATCAAGAATACCAATATATCCTATGGAGAGATGATCCAAAATTGCCGATCAGTGAGTTTAAAATAACAACCGTAAATTATGGCGTCTCGGCAGCACCTTTCTTAACAGTCCGATGTCTACGTTGAGTTGGCAGATCCCTTTTGCCCAGAGGATAGCGTCTTAGCAGAAACAATAAGAGTCGACTTTTTATGGATGACCTCATAACTGGTGGAGACACAGTCAACGAGTGCTATGAACTTCAAAGGAAATTGAGACAAGTGATGGAGAAGGCCGGCATGCATCTGCGAAAATGGGTTGCAAATGACGAACGTATTTTAGCCGACATTCAGGACGACGGTGCTGCGGAGAAAATCTGCATTGAGGAGAATGAATCGATCAAAACTTAGGACTTCAATGGGATCCGAAGAAGGATACATTTACGTTTTCGGCAGAAAACCCAATGCTAACACGCATAACAAAGCGGTTAGTGTTATCACAGTTGTCCAGAATTTTCGAATGGGATGGTTGGCACCTGTAACGATTCAAGGCAAATGTTTCATTCAGGAACTGTGGAAGTTACCGATGACTTGGGACGTTGAATTGGAATCCAACTTAGCAAACTGGTGGATGGAATATGCTAAAGGTCTATCGGATTTAGAAGAAATTAGCATTTCACGCTGGACTGGATGCTCCAAAGGTATTATGGAGCTACATGGATTCTGCGATGCATCAGAGAAAGCATATGCAGCGGCTGTGTATACAAAAGTAGGCGGCAGAGTTACTTTGCTAGCAGCAAAAAGCAATGTAAATCCTATAAAAAACAGGAAAACAATTCCAAAGTTGGAATTATGTGCTGCGCATTTACTAGCAAAGTTATTAGCGAAAGTGCAGGCTATATGGAGCAACAAGATTACAACGCATGCATGGAGTGATTCGAAAATTACTATTGATACAGAACAAGCGCAGTAAAGATAAGTTCGTCAGAACTAGAGTGGAAGATATCAATAAACTAATTCCCAATGTCAAATGGAATTACGTTATATCGGAAGAAAATCCAGCAGACGTGGCTTCAAGAGGGATATCACCGCAAGCTCTTAAAATCTGTGAGATTTGGTGGAGAGTGCCGAATTGGCTATCTATAGATGCACAACACTGGCCCACTCAAAAGGATTCGACAACATGGCTTTGCGAAAATAATTGGGCATGGAAAAACGCGGATGATAACTCTTGCGAAATATCTCCATTGAAACCAAGCAAGGCACACTCATGCGAAATGTTGGAATTCCAAGGCAATTCGCCGTTTGTATGCCTATACCGTTTGTATGAAATACCGCTTGCACATTCACACCGTTTGTATGTCTATACCGTTTGTATGAAATACCGCTTGTATATTCACACCGTTTGTATGTCGATACCGTTTGTATGAAATACCGCTTGTATATTCACACCGTTTGTATATTCACACCGCTTGCAGACAAATACATATATATTCGCATCAACACACTGATAGATACAACGCTTTGCATCTACGTACATATGTTTCAATAGCAACTAAGTTCCTTTATTCTTTGCCAACGCGTTCGCTACTGTCTGTCTTTGCTCATGATTATCCCACTTCTGAACTGAAAGGAGGAATGGCTTTAAGAGTGGTGAGGCAATGAGACTGAGCAAATATAAGTTTATTAAATGATATATGAAATATTAAAGGAATTAAATATGATCACGCGTACGGACGCTGCGCGACGGCTTGCTCTTCGACGACGACTGCGCGAGCACACATTAGCATGGCCATCTGTTCTCCCGGGTTGCCACCGTACTTGACAGGCAAGGTTGCCAAATGCTTACACGATTTTATTATAAACATTTCAGTAAAAATACACGCGACGTGCACAAGCGAGGAAAAGATCAGCATCGTTCAGACAAATAAGCGAACTTACATGCATGTGTGCATAGTCAAGTCCTACTTCAGGTGCTACTGTACGACACAGACGGAGGCACACTTGAGCACAGGGTGAACTGCGGGGTCCCCCAAGGTTCGGTACTCGGGCCGCTGCTGTAGAACGCAATGTACGATGGTGTGCTACGGCTGTCACTACCAGGGAGAACCAAAGTGATTGGCTTCGCTGACGATATTGCCGAGTTAATCGTAGCAAAAAACGGTAAAAGAAGCCGAAAGCCTCGCGAATGCAGCAATCGGCATTATAGTGGAGTGGCTCTTAGCGGTCGGCCTGGACATTGCACACCAAAAAAACGGAGGCAGTGCTTATATCTAGCCGCAAGCAGGTAGAGACAGCCACCATACGAGTCGGAGACACCACGGTCACGTCGGCGCGAGCGATTCGATACCTAGGGGTCTTGTTAGACACTAGGCTAACGTTCAAGGAGCATCTGGCGGAAGGGAACAGGAAGGCGTCGAGCGTCGCTAGGGCTTTAGCGCGAATAATGCTCAACTGCAGGGGCCCGAGACAGGGACGCAGACTACAGTCCGTCTGCAGGGCAACAGCGCTGTATACAGCCACAATATTGGCGGAAGCTTCGGAGAAGAGGTCCTACCTAAGGCCCCCCCCACAAAACACCCTCCAACCCCCCACACCATTACAACTTGTACATATGAGTATCCAATCACAATAATAAACCTGATTAAAGAAAAAACATGCATGTGTAAAAGGGGTAGAATGCGTATCCCGGCATATCAATTGAAATATAGACCGAAATAACAGAATTGCGAAAACTATAAATTTTGTAAATTTAAATTCTGTAAATTTAAAACGGTAAATCTTCACATGTACAGAACGATGTATAAAATCAGAACGATATTACCGGGGCACCTTGATATTAATTCTAGCCAAGCCCGCCTACCACGCAATGATCATCCAGCTCAACAATCATAGCCACAACTTCCTATACACCGATAGCGATAGGACTGACAAAAAAAAAATAATTTTTTTGTTCCTGAAGTTTTAACTGTTCAAATTGAGCAACAAGCAATAGGGCATTCCAATTTAAGCTGGTAATTATTAAAACAAAATAAATAATATTAATAATAGAAATTATTCTTAGTTTTGTGCTGATAGATGTGGGAGACTCTTTTGTATATTTACAGAATATTGTTTCATAAATTAAATATTATTATTAAAAAACCACAAAATATCAAATATTTAAGGTGTGCTAGACGCTTAAAATGCTCTATCCTAGAACCTGAACTGTGAAACATTAGCTAAGACGATATTAGCTGAAAATAATTGACGACACAATCCTGGTAGGAGACGCGGATGACTTAGTCGTAGTGATCCCAGCACGCCACTTTCATCCAATCGGAATGAATATCAGGCTGAGTGCTTATGAATTAGACATCTGCATGAGTGGCGAAAAAGGCACATTCAAATGCACAATGCCGAAAATGAATGGAATGAGAATGAAAGCAAAGTCAAACTGGTATGAGTGAGTGAGTGAATTTACGTACCACTCAGTCGCACAACAACGAAACAGATGGAAATGAATTGAATGGAATGAGAACACAGTAAATTGAGACGCTTCATTCGACTGATTCGAGTGACAACTGAAAACAATGAAAAAGAAATGAAATTTGTTTTTATAGTTGTGTATGGACATTTCCACCATATGTAGCTCCAACATTAATTAAAAATGAAGCTTCTTTTGAAAATAATGCGTCCATTATGTCGTCTTTGAAGTACAGCTGTCAAGAATAAGCAAAGGAATGGACCGAATTCGCACGCAACAACTCGAATCATTCGAATGTTTTAGGCATTTCCAAATGTTTCATTTCATTTTACGCTTCATTCATTTACGTTTATTTCGTTGCAGGTAGTAAGTTATGAGTGGAATGAGAACCTCTCACTCATACAATGTCGTTTAATTTCGTGCGTTTCACTCATTCAATTCAATTCCATTTAAATGTATTCTATGTGACGTTGTGAGTGGAATCATGCAGATGTCTATTATGAATATCAACAACGCCATTCTAATTGGGTCCGAAGTTTAGGCTGAAATGCTGACATTCAAAAGCAGACTAGAAGCCACTATTGACTGTTTAGAGAAGCTATAGACTTGTTAGCAAGGGAACGTGAGGCCCTGTAAAAGGTTCGAAAAGCGGTGAAAATGAGAAAAATGAGAACTGGACACGGCGCGCCGACGTAGTCTACTATGTAAATAAAGCACGCATAGGTCATGGATATTTTAGATTGTACATAGCAAGACCATGGATGCCAGCTGTGTGTATGCAGATGCGGAACTCTGGACAACGTAAAGCACACAGTGTTCCACTGTGTTCGATATGTACAAAATCAACGGACTAGTAAACGGACAAATTTCGTCTATAAAAGTATAGAGACTAAACAAAATAACGTATTCAAAATTTTGGGTTTTAACGATCTTATCAACTTACCTTAATGTTATTTATATATCATAATAAAAATTCTATTAGTTAGTCATCTCCCTTTAAGATACATATGCTTCTTAAGACTTGAAATATATAACAACACTTTTGCTGATATGATAGTTATCATTGCAGTGTAAGCCCTTATCCGAATGGCAGCACTAGTTTGCATTGCTGCAGGTTGCTCACCTGTACCAAGTGAAAATTTAAAAAAAATTATGAAATTATAATAATTTTATGCTTACCGGTTAATACATGAACCCTAACAGAAGCTGGAATGGCTCCATTTGGAACACATGTATAGTTTCCAGAGTCCCTTAATGAAGCTCGCGTTAGCATCAGTCGACTTGTTGTTCCTATATCAGTTTTTTCCGTTTCTAAACTTATTCCTCCGCGAAGTGAATCAAAGTCAACAACTGATGAGCCATGATACCTTTTATATGTTAAGCTAATTTGTAAAAAGCTCTTTGAAAGATCTTGGTTTCTTACCAAATCACTGATGGTGCATGGATATTAACTGAGCAAGCCAGGGCAATAGTGCTATCCCGTTTTACATGAATTTCCGTGGATCCAAGAATTTTGGCTCGAGCTGCTTTAAAAATCAAAGATAATTTTTAGTTGAATCTAGATCAATAGCCTTACATTTTGTGTCGTAAAAGCGCTTCTCAGTTTTTAAGTCTTGGAAGTCATTGCCAGCTGAAAATTTACACAAAATTAAGTTTAGTATAAGTATTTATACAAGATTTTGTGCATGTAAGCAAATGCATGAATTCTTCAAGGTGAAATGAGGCCTAAAACAAGAAAGTGGTTCTCAACTATCATATAACAGTTTTCAACTAAACGCAAGTAATGTTTTTGGTTGGTTTTTAAACAGGAGTGCGGGTGTTTTCGAAGTAGCTATGTTGCAATCTGATCTCAATTCTTATATATTCTTATATGATTCTTTTGGTTATCAGTTGATATCAAAACCCTTGTAAGTTCAAAGGGAATCTGAAAGTGTATACATATTTAATATATTCACATTTTCATCGCACACTCTTCTGGTGCGCTTCCTAACTATGTGGACCAACATTTACAAATATTATATATCTTTACTATAAAAACTTTTAAATATAAGCCGGAGCTAACTACATTTTTTATTTAAATGTTTATATATACCTATTATTTGCAGACAAATCGCTAAATTTATTTTAGGTTCAGTATTCACTTGACACTCATATACGCCGCTGTCTCGTAGCTGTGCATAATCGATTTTTAAGTCCCAATCTTCACTGCCTGGTGGATGTATTACAGAAAATCGTTGATCGCCGGTGTAAGTATAAATGTTCGTTGTAAGAATGTGAAGGTCCCGCTTACGCATCCATGATACCTGAAATAATAAAAGTATTTATTAAGAATCTTTAATAATTTCGGGACAAGGAAAATCGATTTAGTCGATTCCTCTGCTATATAAAAATGCTATTATAAAAATCATTCTTTAAAAAATGTCATTTTTTAATCCCTTACGGTCTTCAGCGCCAGACCCCGACAGAATCTCCAGCTGTGTGCTTAGATGCTGTGCAAAAGCCTTGTGCAAGCCTCTACTAAAATTGTTTACCTTATCTCTGGAATCTTCGCAGTTCCCCCATATATGGAACAAGGTAGGATGTAACAAATTGTGGATGCAAGTCACATCCGGTATCCCACAAGGGTGCCACTTTGGTGGGAATAAAACATTCGCGTGTACTTAGGTATGGTGCCGTGATAACGAACTAAACCTAAATGACTCGAAGTGTACAGTTGTGACCTTCTGCCGTCAACCCAAGACAAGCGATTTATACTTTAGGTGGCTGCTCTTAGAAAAAGAATAACACGGGTTATTGATCTTGGTGTTCTTCTGGAACCTTAAAAAAATGTTTATACCATATTTCGTCTAATGTCAATAAGGCTTGGGTGCTGTTTATAAAATGGGGGTCAAAGCTATTAGAAGATCCTTACATGACCAAAACATTTATCATTTCAATAGTTCGTCCGATTCTTGAGTATGGATCACCTGTCCGGAGTCCACAATAAGTAGTTCATTCGGACCGCATTGTATCGGTTTGCCTTACGGCGCCTAAATTGGGATGTAAACCTTATATTACCTCCTTATTCCAGTAGACAAATGTTAATTAATTTACCTTCCCTAGCTAAAAGTAGAACGATGCTTGAAAAAGTCTTTATTTGTAAGCTTATTCGTGGTGAAGTTGATATTCCCGACTTGGTTAGTCAGCTAAACTTCTCTATTCCAAGCAGATTCACTAGAATCTAATTAACCTTAATCTTAAATCATTGTAGATCTAGCTTTGAGTTGCATGTTCTGCAGATCGACAGAAATTTACATTACTAACAAAAAAATTTAAAAAAAAATCAAAACATTTTACAAAAGTGTTGGCGTGACAGCTTTGGCCGATTTGTGGGCGTTAGAGTGGGCTTGGCAAAAAAATGAAAAAAATATCAAAACATTTTTAAAAGTATAACCGTGGCAGTTTTCGCTGCGTCTAGTCTCTGAAGTCTTTATGCTTAATCTCAACTTTCTAGCTTTTGTATTTCCTAAGATTCTCGACTTTCATACGGAAAGACGGATGAACAGCCGGACATGGCCATATCGACTCGCCTATTGTTCCTAATCAAGAATATATATACTTTATATGGTCGGAAACGCTTCCTTCTGCCCGTTACATACTTTTTAAGGAATCTAGTATACCCTTATATAAAAAATAAAAAATTTGTTGTTAAAATCATACTAAAAAAACGTGGACATATTAAAACTTACCGTTCGATTTCCTTTATTTTTAACCCGACATCTTAAAATTGCGATTTCGTCAATGACGGCCGAAATATTTCTTGGGCTAATATCATCAAAGAAAGGTCGCTCAGAATTTGTTAGGTCTAAAAAGAATTTGTATTTTATGTAAAGCCAAAATGGAAGCTAAATTCCTTATGCTGAAGTTTATTTACCCTTTCGGTTTTAAACAAAATATAATTATACTAAAATAACATGCATTTTTGTAATATATTTGTAATATATTATATTTGTAGTATATTTTGGCAGAAAGTCAAAAAAAATTTTAAGGGAATAAAACCATTTATGGTTTTTTTTTTTATTTAGGATAGTCCAATTAGATAAAAAAAAGCCGATTTTTACTTTTATATGCTCCTTTTTGTTCACGTTTTTGTAAAAGACTATTTGTTTGGGCATGCACAGCTGCTAGACATTTGGAGCAACAATAGTCGCTCCGAGGATGCAGTTAGGCATATATTTAAAACAATTCGTCAGAATAATTTAAATAAATATTTTTATGGCATATCGGCCAGATCGTTTACATATATGGCAGCAATATGAAAAAATTGACCAAATCACTTTAAACTTTGTGAGTCATATTGGGGGAAAGAAAGAGTAACACAACCAAAATTTGGTGAAGATAGGTCAACATTTCGAATTTCTGCCAAAAAAGAGGCAAAAACAAGAGAGAACGCTATAGTCGAGTTCCCCGACTATCTGATACCCGTTACTCAGTTAGTGGAAGGGAGAAGGAGAGTCTTAAACACAGTTTTTGGCGGTTTGTAGGCGTTATAGTGGGCGTGGCAGAAAGTTTTTTGGCGAATCGATAGAAATTTACAAGACTAATACAAAAATGAAAAAATATCAAAACATTTTTCAAAAGTGTGGGCGTGGCAGTTTTGGGCGGTTTGTGGGCGTTAGAGTGGGCGTGGCAACATGAATCGACAAACTTGCGCTGCGTCTATGTCTCTGGAGTCTGTATGCTTAATCTCAACTTTCTAGCTTTTGTAGTTCCTGAGATCACAGCGTTCATACGGACGGACTGACAGACGGACAGACGGACATGGTCATATCGACTCGGCTATTGGTCCTGATCAAGAATATATATACTTTATATGGTCGGAAACCCTTCCTTCTGCCTGTTACATACTTTTCAACGAATCTAGTATACCCTTTTACTCTACGAGTAACGGGTATAAAAAAACACAGATATCTGTTGGGATAGTTCGATCATACTGGCTTTATACTTGTTGAAAAAAGTAAAACAAAAGATGATCCGAAGTTCCTTCTAAAGAGCGTTTTCAGATTTCAGGTAATATAAATACTATGGCAAAATAAACATTTAAAGTTTTATTTTTTATTGATATAATCATTTTTCTTTTAAAAATAAAATTTTGTATATCTTTTAACACAACAATTTCACCTTTCAATATTATTAAGCAAGAATATATAAAATTAATTACGAGCCTTCTTTTTGTGTTCAAATTTTTAAATCGTTTCAAGTTTGTAATGCATAAAATTTTCCTATGATACACTCTGCAATAGGAAATGCGTCCAATAAAAATTTAAATAATTTCCGCAAGGGTAAAGACATAAATATTATTCCAGCGGTAAGTTATAAATTTAAAATGTATCTTACCATTTAGGGTTAAATATGGAGCTGCACTAATATTCTGACACCATATACTTAAATTTAAGACTAAAATAATGAATGGTTTGATATTAATTGGCGAATTATCCGAAAATGTGGCATTTTTGCCACGAGACATGTTGCTTTAATTCATTTGTCTTTCACAGATATGCTTTCCTTTGAATAGAATTTCACATACCTACATAATTATGTTAAATGTTAAGTATTAAATTAAGTTAAATAATATACACACACGAGAACACTTATTGACACAAGATTTTTTTATTTATAACAACTTTGAATCAGGCTCCCTAATTCCAACCTTTTAATGGATTTATATATTCTCTGTTTAAAGTTTTTGGTTTTAAGATCGGTGTATTTCATATAAATACAATAGTTTTAGCTGGCTTGCATTTTTATAAAATGCTTTCAGTTCTAACACGTCTTTCGTTGGCATCGACAATCATTTTTTCAATGGTAAGCTCTTATCAACCCTTAAACAGCGCTTTTTAATGTTTCTGCAAGTACGACTTGTATACAGATTTTTGTTATTCTGCAGCCCTGAAAATATACGCGCATGCCCATTGTCACATACATATGTAATTTAAAATTTCGGAGGTTACAATTAATTGTCTTTTTTTAATCTTCCCTTTTAGAAATAATCAACTACGTACGCTGTTTTCTTTTATTGCTTACTCTTAGTATCAAAGTATACTAATATTTACATAGGGCAAAATACATATACATATGTCATTTTTAAAACGGACGAAGCTCAAATAAACGAGACGATAACACATTTGTCTCTAAAATTTTTACAATCATTTGGTACTACTAAAAGTTACATTTACAAAAAACGGTAATGGTAAGCGGGTCATTATGAACATATCCAAAAAATTCTACATGTTATTTATACTAGTTACACGTAGAGTAAAAGGTTAATGGATTGGATGAAAAGTATTTAACAAGTAGAAGGAAGCGTTTCCGATATATATGTATGTATATTCTTGATGTAGACTACCAATTTCTATTACTATGCCAACAATATTTTGAAATATCATCTTAGTTCTAGTATCATATATTTGGGAAAATCGACAATAGCATTCTCGTTTGTTTTTTATCAATACCAATAAAATATTAATTTTCACCCTAAATTTAATTATTTGAGGATTAGTGTCAGTTACTTAGGCCCAAGACGGGGCACACAATAAAATTCTCTTTCGCTCTATCGCAGGCTTGTCCCGTCTTCGTCAACCTTTCGGTATTTCTTTTTGAAAATCCATTTTTAATTCCAAAAATAGCTCCATACAGGTAGAACTATAACTTATCAATTACCAGCTTCCATAGGATCTGATCCATGTGGAAAATGACACTCTTCGAACTAAAGATCATATACACTCTGCAAACGTGGTCAAATTCTTTACTTTAGAAGATAACGCCGTTTCCGGTCAGGGTATTTTCGTGCACCTAACGTAATTTCTCAACAGCTCTTCCGCAACAGTCGCATTATTTGTTAGTTACAGTACTTAAATTGAAAATGAAAATACAAATTCAAAAATTGTTTACATATTCATCAATAGGTTTGTCTGGTATAAGCACGGCGATTGGGAAATTAAGGTATGTATATTGTATACATACATATATGATTGCTGCCTTGTTTGTAAATATGTATACATTTAAAAAGTGTCCATATTCATGAGTGTGTTTTGGGAACGTTTATATGTATGTACATTTCTATACTAGTCGTACCCGAACGGAAAGCTTGTGTACCATAAATACATTCAAAATAATATCTCGTAATTTTCGAAATATTTTTATGTATTTTTCTGAAAATACTGTTTCTTCTCTTAATATGTACACGTTATCTCGTCATGGATTTGGTGTTGTTTTGCGAGTTCTTATGTTTAACAGTGTCTTAAGTGCAAATCAATAATATAACGTATTAAACCTTACAAATAAATAAACATCAACCGCAAGCTGGCTAAGTTATTGTCTGTTAATAAAGTTATGCAATAGTAATGTTTATTCCAGAAATCCAACAATAATATTGTGTACTTTGAAATATTTATAAAATCATTCACATATGTAGATACCAATTCTATTGTATATGTAAGCTATCTTCAATTAGAAAAGCAAATATATGCATTTATAAATAATTTTGTGCGTTTACCTAGCATATTACTTTTCAAATCTCCGCATAAATGTTAACCTACCTTCTAAAAATATGTAATGTGCTAATGC
The DNA here is from genome assembly GCF_016746245.2 of Drosophila santomea. NCBI lineage: Eukaryota > Metazoa > Arthropoda > Insecta > Diptera > Drosophilidae > Drosophila > Drosophila santomea. The sequence continues at coordinate 278,301 of NC_053020.2, forward strand.
ACTGACAATTAATATGTATCAAACGTAGTGTCAAACTTAAAAATGTGCACGTCGAACCCCTGTATATACAATAAAAAAGTATACAGACCTATCGGTATTTATTTATAAGATACCATCTTAAATCTCTCTGTCAACGTAAAATATGGAATTTGCAAAGAAACACGAAAAATCTGTGAACTATTTGACGACATTGAGAAGTCCAATGGCGGTCGTAAAAAAAAGGTCAGGGCAGTTGGAAAGAGCTCTTGAGGAAGTGAACGACGGTACAGCCGTATCGGAAATATGGTCGTTGCCGTCAGAAGACCCACATTGTCCAGATGCCTTTAGCATGCGTAAGCCAGTGAATTTTGGGAGTAAGCTCTTTGAAGGAGCTCCTTCTCCAAATAAACTGCGACGTCGCAGCATAAAAGACAAGGAAAAAAAACGCGAGCGCTGGCTTCTAACTCGAAAAACCTGGAGATATATGACAGATGCAGGCCGCAAGCTAATTCCCGATGGTTATCAAACTGGGTCAGGTAATCATGACCTAATTAAAGATCAATTTCAACGGGTGTGTTTATCTGAACCAAGTTTTATTTTATGGAGTCGACGAAGAACATCATATCCAGGAGCATTCAGCAGTTCAAAGCAGAGATTAAAACCATTGTCGAGGCACGCAAGTGCCACCCGCAGAAAACATGCAGTTGATGCAACAAAAGATTATCATATTGCCGATCGAGTCATCGAATTATTGCAGACGTATCTTCAACTTCGTGATGCATACAAAACCACAACATTACTTGGAACTAAAACGGTTCGGCCAGACCAAACATCATCTCCTAGTGCACAAAGGCCTAACTTTAAAAACAAGAGTGTCAACCATCAAGTAATGTCATCCGGCACATCGATTCAAAGCGAGCTTTTGTCCCATCTTAAATTGTTATCTAATAGCCCTATATTTGCACATGAGGGAGTTCAGTTTAAGTTTGGCAATGCACACCTAGACATTCTCGAAGACAAAGTTCTTTTGAAGAAAATCTATAGCGCACTTAAGAAACAGCAGCTTCATCGAACGCTACATTCCAATGATCCGTATATCGATAATATTTCAACTTCATTGTCTTGCTTATTAAAAAATGGAATGCAATTATCTAGAGGTATCATTGATATAAACAATAAGTTACTACATGAAAATGTTGTATGTCTTAAGAATTGTGATACTACCCCCCTTTTATCAAGCGCAAAAACAGAACTTTATTTAGATCTGAATAAAGTCCCACAAAACGTTGAGTTTAAAAACGAATGCCACTCGAACGGGCAGATCGTTGAAAGAATCCTAAAAACCTGTGGAACTCAAACGAACTTTATTCAACTTAGCGAGCTAAAAACTTTGGCGCAGCAGTACAACCCCACGGTAAAAAATTGCAATACTACTGAAGAGCCAAATAAAAATGACTGTTTAAAATCTTCCAATTTAATAAGTAGGAAAAGTTCAATTGACGAAGATATTTCTCAATCAGTTAGCGATACGATTAAACGGTATTTAAACATGGCAAGAAAAAAAAGTATGCAAGATTCTGACTCAAACCGATTTAAATCGATTAACTATGACAAAAACTTGAGAAATATCAAAGCAAAGGGCGTAATAAATCCACCGGGAATAAGTGCAGGATTACACAAAGCTGTACAAACGTTAAATGCTTGGCCTCTCATAGCTTTGGATTTTATACGGGGAAACGAATGTTCTTCAAATCTTAAAAACGCTCACTTAGAATGGTTAAGATTAGAGGATGAGCGAAGTCAGATACATTTAGAGTGGGAAAAAAATCTAACAGAAATAAGGAGTAAAGTGCACACAAATCCACAAATTGCAAGTCCGGGAAACAGCCATACGTATTCCAAGTGCATTTCTGCACCTACTTCGCCGACTAGTCATTCAAAGTTAGAAAAGGCTATAAAGACTTCCAGCGGACTAATATCTTCAAGTTCTCAATTTATTTTAAATATTTTGCACGGACATAGTAATGCTGGACACAATTTTAACACACTTACAGACAAATTCCTGGATTCAAGTAAGTATAAATGCGTATTGTTTATTTCATTTATATACCGTTGGAGTCAGGTCTAAACTAAGCAAAAGAGAACGCCCTAGTCTGGTGCCTCGGTTCGATTTGAACTACATTTTGGTGTTCATTGACGTTTTATTATTATTATTATTAAAGAATTTGGGCGCCAAAAATATGATAGTTGCAAAGAGTTAAAATAAAAATTTTCTGTACTTTTGTTACCAGATCTATGGATATTAAATAATCTGTCTATCCTTTAAAGTATGCAGGCTGACTTTCTTAAAAAAGTTCAAAGGAATGTGTTTGAGGTTTAACTGTGTATTTATATATAGAAGATGTTTTTAATATTTCACAATAATCTTAACCGATAAAGTAGAATTTGTGGGAAATATATTCAAACTATCTCCCTCTCCCAAAATCTGTACTGTACTGTACGCGATGGTAGATTTGTTCACTACTATAATTACTCAAAACAAGAGAGAAAGACGTAGTCGAGTTTCTCGACTATCAGATACCCGTTACTCAGCTAGTGGAAGTGCAAACGAGAAAAAATAAGTTTTTTATTATATCAATAGAAATTTGAATTTGAAAAGACAAATAATACCATTCTTAAAAATTTCAACCCTTTTTTTAAAATGTGTGGGATGTTTTGGACGGTTTAAGGGCTACACATTCATTAATTTGCACTGCGTATATGTCTCTGGAATCTGAATGCCTAATCTAAACCATCTAGCATTTTTGTTTCCTGAGATGTCGATATATACATGTTACATACTTTTTAATGAATTATTATACCCTTTTACTCTACAAGTAACGTTTATAAAAATATTTTATGATTAAAATAAACATGATGCAAAATGTTGTAGTTCTTGTAAAAAAAATTGTTTTTTTACTTTTTCGAGATGGAAGGGTGAATGGAAGAGTAACTATTTAATGTCCAACTGGAGTTAAATATTATATTAAAGTTACCGAAAAACTTATCAGGTTGGGTATAACATTATAACTTCCTCCTAATTACCTTGACTTACTTCCAATTTTAGATCAGGGTCATGCAACGGCAAGTATGCAGAAGTCAAAATCGTTATCTAATGTGGGCCAATTTGTAACAAAACGAATGTGGCGGAGTCGATCCAAAAGCCAAAATAAACGGAGTGTCTCTAAGAACTCTACACCAACTCTAAAATGGTATCCGTCGGTGAGAAAGTTAAACTTGTAATTTAAATTAAATACAAAACCTTTTAAAATCAATTTCAGGAGAATTATTTATGGATTTCAGAGTCTGGCGAATCTTTTCAAATAGTGGAGACAAATCTAACAAGGCTGTCAAAAACAGAATCAGATATAGTAAAAAATTTTGCATTCGAAAAAATTCAGGAACTAAATATTGGAGATATTGAAGGTTAGTTAAAATTAACATTTGGATGCATTTGTAAAATAGTAATTACCATAAAGTAATTGTATTTCTGAAAGTATGACCTGCGGAATCGATTTATACCTGTCCGTTCAGTTATTGTAAAGAATGTTAAAGGAAGCGTTTCTGATCCTATAAAGTATATATATTCTTGATCAGGATCCCTAGTCGAGTTGATCCGGCCATGACCGTCTTTTTGTCCAAATGCTCGTCGAGATCTAATCAACAAGAAAAGCTAAAAAGTTGAAATTAAGTATGCAGATTCCAAAAACATAGACACGAATTCTAACGCCCAAGAATGTCAATCACACACATTTGAAAATGTATTTTTTATTAATCTTGTTCAAAACTGTCACTTCCACATTTTTTTGAGTCATGATGTTTTTTTGTGGGAAAATTCCAATAGTTCATAATTAATACAAAATAATTTATATTTTTATTAAATCATGATGTATATTAAAAATAAAGCTTATAATGACCATGTTTTATTAATTAAATTTATAGATCTAAAAATATCGTTCCAAAAACGACAAGCTACTCCTAAAAAAAAATCCTTGACTACAAGCTTTTTTGATAATGGAAAGAAATATGATGACAGTAAGTGAATTTATGCATACAGCCTATTATTATTAATCACAATTTTAAAAATAATTAAAACTTATTATATTTTAAGATGGTCGCACAGTATTGTTCGGAACTTCTTTGGAATGTTGCTTAGCAAGAGACAGACAACGCAAAGTTTATATAGAAGACCGATCGAAGTATTCACTAATGTCAGTGTTTCGTGGAAGCGGTAGTAGCCCAGGAAGTGTTTTGAAGCTTAATGATAATGTAAGTCTTATAATTTCGACCAATTTTTAAATTTATCTCTATCCGTCCTGCTTCTTATAAACGAACACACGCACAAGCTGAGCTTACCGCACAGTTTTAGTTGATTATATAATATATCAGTTAGAAATGAAGAACTAAGAAGAATTAAATTAAAGCTTAAAGCGTCTCCAAATAAGATAGTAAAAAGTGTTTAGACTAATTAAGGGGCAGTCATATTCCTAAACAAGATGGTGCTTTAAGTCCCGCTAATAGAGCAATACCTAGCTATGTTTTATTTTTTCTATCCTTTAAGTGTCCAAGCTCTTCAGACTCCCTAGAAATTGTTATATGTATGTAAGATGGAAAGGCATCAGGAAAGCAGCAGAAAGTCAGCAGAACAGCAGCATACTACCAGCAGAAAAGCAGCAGAGTACTAGAAGAAAAATCAGCAGAATATCAGCAGAGGATTAAGCAGTTCAACATTAACATTACAGCAGCAGCTGAAAAGTACATGACGCGCTATGACATTGGGGAAAAAAAGGGCAGGCAACGCGGAAGCAAGAGGAAGCGAGATATCAGAAGAAGGAGGAATCAGCAGAGACAGAAAAGTGACGCCAAAGGAGAAAAAGTGAAGAAAGCAAAAATAGCCGAACAATCTTGTTACACTTCCAACAATATTAATACTTATACTTTATAATAATATATCGAGTTGAGCATAATAACTCAGCTGACATTTGGGGGCTCGTCCTAGTCTGGAAAGTGCAAGTGATCACGCTGTCCCGAGGTCTTAAAAGAATCAAGAAGCGGGAAAGAATAACTGATAAGTGAGAAGACAATAAAGCCAGAATTTTCTAGAATTCCACTTGCAAAACGAAGTCAGCCGTACTATACAAGGTCAGTGGCTGCTGCAGGGAAAAATCGTAAAATGACGGATTTGGATAACGACGATCAGAAGCTCGAAGAAGCAAGTAGAGCGGCCTCCAATGCAGGAGTTGGGGCTACTGAAAACTGCTCTATCGCCGAAAACACAAGGACGCTGAAGGATCTTGTCGAGCTCATCGCCGGAAACTGGGGATTCGACGATAAAAACAATACTAGTTGCTCAGTAACGGCGGAAAGCTTTGCAAAAATCATTCCTGAGTTTGACGGTGAACCCATACCAGTCAAGCATTGGTTTAACAATTTTGATCTTAATGCTGAAGCTTACGGTTTAAACATTAAGCAGATGTATGTCCAAGCGTTTCCATGACGAACCCTGCGAAATTGTTATTGGATTCGACTTACGTACATCAATACACCGAGACTGCTAGAGACTGGGTTTAGTCGTCAGTACGTATGCAATGCAGATGACCATGAGCAGCTCTGTGATCGAAAAAAGGGAAAGCAGGAATCATTTCACGAGTATCTTTTGCAGATGAGAAAGATTGCAGCACTTGGCAGCTTAGATGCACGTTCGGTAATACGCTATATAGTGGATGACCTAAAAATGAGGAGCGTCTTTAAATACACTCTCTATAGTTGCAAATCTTTTAGAGAGCTGCAGGAGCAGTATGAGGTTTTTGAACGCGTAGCCGAAAAGGAAAAAAAGCCGTTCCAGTCAAGCGATGGTAATTGGACATCAAACCAGAAGAAGCAGCACGAGTTCAACGATAAAAAGAATCATTGCTTTAACTGTGGATCCGCAGATCATTTGCGTAAGGATTGCAAGGCTGCCACAAAATGCTTTAGTTGCAACAAAGAGGGACACATGTCTAAGAATTGTCCTGGATCAGCTGCTGGTATTCAAGTTGTGCGAGGTTCGAATCGCATGAAGAAGGTCACTCTTAACGACGTAGAAGTTGAATGCCTGGTGGATACTGGAGCCGATGTATCTATATTGAGAAAGTTCATTTTCAACAAAATCCCGAATGTCGTCCTGGAGAAAAGCGCTTCGAAGTTGCGTGGGTTAGGAAAGAAAACGACGAGCACAGTGGGATGCTTTTTTGCTGATATTGCGGTAGACGAAGTGACAGTTCCGCAAAAGTTTGTTGTCGTAGAGGATGAGGACATCGAGTATGACGCGCTGCTTGGACTCGATTTTATTTCAAAGTTCAACCTTTCATTGTCGGCAGAAGGGAATAAGTCTGCTTCCCCGCTGGGAGAGAGAGCTTGTGAGGAACCAAATCAGATGAGTATTTATAATATTAACACAAATGATGAAATCGATGTTCCTCCCCATTACGCAAAAGAAGTGTCGATGCTGATCAAAAAATATAAGGCAGGTTTCAGAGATCCCAGTTAAGCTGCGAATTGTTCCAGATGGCGAGATCATCCCATTTCGTCAGCACCCGAGTCGATTCGCAATTGCCGAAAAAAAAGATGTTGAAAAGCAGATTGGCGAATGGTTAGCTGCTGGAATATACAACCGTCTACATCAGACTTTGCTAGTCGCCTGGTTCTTGTAAACAAAAAGGATGGAACACGTCGCATATGCCTTGATTTTCGGAAGCTGAACTCGATGGTGTTGAGGGACTGTTTTCCCGTCCCGGTAATCGACGACGTTCTAGAAAAACTGCAAAAAGCGAAGTATTTCAACGTATTGGATTTGGAGAATGGCATCTTTCACGTTGCTATAGAAGAAGAGCGCAAGAAATACACTGCATTTATCACCAAATCAGGACTCTACGAATTCAACAGGACGCCGTTTGGATTTCGAAACTCGCCGGCTGTTTTTATTCGCTATGTGAACCACATATTTCAGGAGCTGATGAACAAGGATGCTCTGGACTTATATATGGATGATATAATAATTCACGCCGAGACTGCAGAGCACTGTTTGGAAAAGATGGCACTAGGTTTTAAAAAAGCAGGAGCGTTTGGTTTGAAGATCAAGTTGCGAAAATGTCACTTCTTGCAGACAAAGATTTCCTTCTTGGGCCATAAAATCGAAAACGGAAATTTGTGGCCTGGGCTAGAGAAGACGGCAGCAGTTAGCAAATTTTCGGTGCCGAAAAACGTCAGAGCTGTTGCGTACACCCTTTTTGGACGATCGTAAGACTTTAAAGATTCAAAGCCGGAATCTAAAAGCAGGGGAAGGGGTACCATCACCCCGTTGACTCAGTTGGATTGCGACAAAGAAAATGCAAGTCGACAGTAAACGAGTCTCCGATGACCCGGTCAGCGGCCGCAATAGATTGCAGAAAGTAAAAAAAATCAACACCAGTTCCGGGCACACTTCACCGAAGGGGGTATTGACTACCCAAAATAGGGGAAAGTGAGAAATATGATTCTTAGGTGGGAACACTTGGCACAGAAGACCAATAGATCAGAAAAAAGCTCTTTGCCGGTATAAAAAGACCATGGATCACCGATGAAAGGGCAGGCAGATAGAGAGTCAGTACCCGGGTAAACACCCGTCGTCCGTCGGTACCCGGGAAAACATCCGTACGTCAGATACCCGGGCAATCATCCTTTTGTCCATCGAGGAGAAGACTCAGGGATAACTCCAGTCTCAAAGAAAAACGTCAAGGAGCAAGGACACTAGCATCCTTTAAAGGAAATAACAGGACTAACAAGGAACACACTTTGAAGGAAGACCATAGTTCCACGAAATTCTTAGGATGGGCGGCAAGGTTGTCGACCACAAACAGGAAATAGAAGGAGTACCACATACCCTGGAATTCATCGCTATACTGATCTTCCTTGCTCTGTTAAAGATCGTAAAAATGTATAAGAGATCCGTACAGCGGAGGAGGGACCATCACCATGTCCTGGACAGAATTGTCTCTGGAGTCCCGCAGAGTGCTTAATTAAAAATACAAACTGCAAAATAATTAAAAGGTCAAGTGAACCGGTGCAGGCCGTTAATGTGAACATCAGCAAAAACCAAACAACAGCAAGTGCTCGCTCCAAGTAACCTGAGAGCCGAATAGCAGCCAAAGCGTGCTACAAAAGAACAGAAACCCAACTCATTCATACGTTTATGTATATGCATACTCGACTTAGTGTATTTATACCCGTTACTCGTAGAGTAAAAGGGTATACTAGATTCGTTGAAAAGTATGTAACAGGCAGAAGGAAGTGTTTCCGACCATATAAAGTATATATATTTTTGATCAGGATCAATAGCCGAGTCGATCTGGCCATGTCCGTCTGTCCGTCCGTATGTCCGTCTGTCCGTCCGTATGAACGTCGAGATCTCAGGAACTACAAAAGCTAGAAAGTTGAGATTAAGCATACAGACTCCAGAGACATAGAAGCAGCGCAAGTTTGCAAATTCATGTTGCCACGCCCACTCTAACGCCCACAAACCGCCCAAAACTGCCACGCCCACACTTTTAAAAAATGTTTTGAAATTTTTTCATTTTTGTATTAGTCTTGTAATTTTCTATCGATTCACCAAAAAACTTTTTGCCACGCCTACTCTAACGCCCTTAAACCGCCAAAAACTGCCACGCCCACACTTTTGAAAAATGTTTTGATATTTTTTCATTTTTGTATTAGTCAAAAAGCCAAAAACTGTGAGTGTTGATGACTCTCCTTCGCACTTCTACTAGCTGAGTAACGGGTATCAGATAGTCGGGGAACTCGACTATAGCGTTCTCTCTTGTTTTTGTTATGCGAAAACAAGAGCCCTCAGAGCGTCGTTTGTAGTCGTGAATAGCCAACAATTTTTGTTGACGTGCGCACCTTTTCTTGGTGATGAATTCGATACTCCCCGCTAACAACAGTTATAGCCAACTTATCATCAATTTTGTATGCTAGCTTTTTAATTCTTGTTTGTATTACATGGCACTAGCCAACAATCTATTACTCAATAAAATTATGCTATTATTGTAACTACAACAAAATGAGTAGGTAAACATTTCCAGAAGGGGTACTGACGCGCGAAGTGGAGTAGGTAAAAAACATAACGGACAACCTTGACAAAAGGGGATCGTATTGCGCGGTCCGCGACGATCCATCAGGCATGCGGAAGCATGAAGGGGAGGGAACGTGACCGAAAAATTGCCCGATCGTTTTACGATCAAGCTACCGCTTGTGGGGCAGTGATGACTGTAGACTGACGAACGGTACGAACTTTTTCAGGCACTACTAATATTTATTCTCGTTATGTTGGGGAGGTGAGGGGCTTACCAAGATCCCACGACCCAAAATCGACGAGCTTACGCCGGCATCCTGGTGCCTGAACATCGGATGCCCCTCACTCGGCCTGAGTCCTTTCACAGGACACTGGCACGAATACACCGACGTAACAGAGCAGTACAAGCTTTTTTGAGACTGACCGTATTTTTTAGGAAATTTGTTTTCAACTATTCACACATTCCACGCCCATTAACTGATCTGCTGCGAAAAGATGTTCGTTTTGAAATGGCTGAGCCTCAGATGAAATCATTCCAGAGGCTAAAGGATGCGCCAAAACCGTGTTACACACGGACGCATCGAAAGACGCATTTGCAGCGGAATTAATGCAATGGTCGTATTGCAGACTTCCCCCAATCCAGTATTGCGGGTTGCATGTTGATCATTTAGGTCCCATGGATGCAACTGGAAAGCAATATAAATACAGATTTGCGATGGTGGATTCATTCACGAAATTCATATGGCTTTTCCCTACAAAGACTACGAGCTGTGAGTAAACATTGAAGAAAATCGAGATTTGGTCGGATGTATTTGGCAACCCAGTGCGCATTGTTTCAGACAGAGGCTCCGCCTTTACGGCCAACTTGTTTGCAGAGCATATGAAGGAAAACGGTATTGACCAAGTCTATAGTACAACCGGAGTTCCCCGAGAAAACGGACAGATCGAAAGGGTGAACCGCACGGTTTTATCAATAATATCAAAGCTTTCATCAGAAGATCCAGGCAAGTGGTTTAAAGCAGTGTCAGTGGTGCAGCGAGCTGTAAATTCCCACGTACATGCGTCTACGAAGAAGTCACCATTTGAGCCCACCTATCGAATAACACATCTTTTAGAAGAGGAGATGTATTCCTCGACGAGGAACGCCACCAGCATAGACAAGAGGCCAAGACCAATATTCAGCGGGAACAGGATTCGTACAAGAAGAACTTTGATTCGAATAGAAAACCAGCAGTAAATTATCAAGTTGGAGACCTAGTTGCTATTCGCCGGACACAGTTTATCGCAGGAAAGAAACTGACTGCCGAATATTTGGGGCCGTATGAAATTTCGAAAGTCAAAAGAAATGGTCGTTACGATGATCGAAAAGCAGCTGACGTAGAAGGTCCCACCAACACTACCACCAGCTGTGATCACATGAAGTTGTGGCGTTACGTGCAGGACAATGATGATGCTTGGTCACAGATGAGTAATCAGGAATGGCCGAATGTAAATTGGAAAGGTATCAGGAAAGCAGCAGAGAGTCAGCAGAAAAGCAGCAGAATACCAGCAGAATACTAGCAGAAAAATCAGCAGAACATCAGCAGAGAATTAAGCAGTTCAACATTAACATTACAGCAGCGGCTGAAGAGTACATGACGCGCTATGACATTGGGGGAAAAAAGGGCTAGCGACGCGGAAGCAAGAGGAAGCGAGATATCAGAAGAAGGAGGAATCAGCAGAGACAGAAAAGTGACGCCAAAGGAGAAAAAGTGAAAAAAGCAAAAATAGCCGAACAATAATAATAAATAGAGTTGAGCATAATAACTCAGCTCACATGTATAACACGTAGATCAAATCACTTACCGAATCCTTTACCTCGTCATGTGTTGTTTTTGTTTGATATTATACATACATACATTATATATATATACATCCGGTTATAAAGACTTTCAAGGGACCGTCGATTTTACGTCGTAATACCCGGAAAACGCACTAACAGAAGGGGGAAACTAATTTTTTTTTTCGTTTTTTTTATGGTTGCCATGTTTGTAATATGTTTTAATATAAAACAAATTAATTTTTTTAACATTAAGTGCATTGCCTCACATTTGACGAATTTACACATTAAGTTTTATTGGAAAAAAACTGAAAAAAACTAGAAATATAACGGGTATATAGGAATGATGTCTGCTAACGCACGCTGTAAACATTTTTGTGACGTCGGTCACAGATATTTACATTCATTTCTAACAGAGTCGTATGATGCTTAAAATTTTGGGCATTATTTTGCTGTATTTTTTATATGGAACGACGCAATATCCGGTTGAATTAAGAAAAATCTCGTCGGTATAAGCGGTTTGTCGCTAAAAGCGGAGACGTACTAACCGGAGGTCCTTTCATATAACTTTGTATGGGGACCAACCAAGCCATAAAGTTTCCGTCTCAATACCCGGACTGACGCTATAAGCGGAGTCGTTATAACCGGATTCTAGTGTATATAGGTAAAACTATAGTGATTTCGTATAACAGGGCTGCTTAACACAAATAAAATGATTTCAGTTTCACTAAAAGACCGTGTTGACAGAAAAAAACAAGGAGTGGGTGGGCTAAAAAAAATTTTTTTTAATCTTTTGGTAACAACGTTCCAAACTAAGAAAACCCTAAAACTTGCGAACAGTAGAACTACATTTATAAACTTATTATATTTATAAAAACTAAATTTTTTTATTATTTAATTGAGATTGGTACAGTTTGCCGTTAAGGCAAGCTCACTATTCATGCAGTTCATATCTAAAATATAAAATGTTAAATGAAAGTTCTTTTTTCAGGTCAGGTCATGGGAAAGCTTACCATCAAAGTCTCTTGAATACGGAATTACGGACCTCTCTGAATATTCTAGAGGCTCCTTTACAAATATATTAAAGCCTTTAGCATCGCTATCTCATTCTGAAATTGAACGCAATAAAATGAATTTCGTTAAGTCCTTTGAAGAGCCATCAAAATTAATGGTACCAATATTCGTAAACACCTGTATTGATTACTTAGAAGAGAAAGGATTACAACAGGTTGGGCTCTTTCGGGTGAGCACATCCAAAAAACGAGTAAATCAAGTAAGTGTTGAACATTCCATTCAAAAAAGTGTCTTCATATTTCTATCTGTTTTATTTACTAGTTGCGAGAGGAATTCGATAAAGATATTAATTTTGGAATTTCTGTTGACACATGCCCACATGATGTAGCCACACTGCTTAAAGAATTTCTACGTGATCTTCCGGAACCACTACTTTGCAACACACTCTATTTAACGTTTTTAAAAACACAACGCATGTATTGTAAACTTGCATAAGCATTCAGCATTAATCAAACGATTTTCAGGTATTCGGAATCGACGCTTGCAACTAGAGGCTATATCACATTTGATAAGACTACTTCCCGAACCACACAGAGACACGTTGTACGTCTTACTAGTATTTCTAGCTAAAGTGGCAGCACGCAGCGATGATATATGGTCTACTGATGGATGTTGCGTAACTCTTGGAAATAAAATGGATAGCAATAATCTAGCCACAGTATTTGCTCCAAATATTTTGCGTAGCACTCTTTTGACATTTTCAAGGGATAAAGAGCAAGAAAATATGAGCGATGCAATTAATGTCGTGAGGTTAGTCGAATATAATACTTATATGTTGCCTCAATTTATCATAGCGTAATTTTTAAGACAATTTGAAGCCCGAACCCAATCTACTATCTCGTAAAATGTTGCCTAAAAGAGTGGGCGTTAAAACTTTTCCGAAATTTGTAGGCGTTAGAAGGGGCGTTGCCAAATTATTTTTGATATACCGATAGAACAAAAGTGTGGGCGTCTCTATGATCTGGACCAGGACATAGCCATTAATTGTCTAATCATTTTGAGTTTAGGAAATTTTCCTTTAGATATAAATAACGACCTAGATAATGTACATACATATGTGTAATGTAATGTAATTTAAGACATAACGATGTCTTTGGTTTAAAAAAAACTTATCCACATCTAAACTAAACTTATTATTATTATTATTATTCTTTTTAAGAGCTCAATAAAGTAAATAATATAATATTTTATATATATATATCTTTATAGATTATCTCACCGGCAAAGTGTTAAAAATAGTTTTCGGCAAATTTTATATATGTTACTTTTCTTTCAAATTATTTTCTTTACCAGAACCATGATAAATCACTATGAAGCACTTTTCAAGATATCAGCAGAATTACTTAATGCCATTTATACGCATGGGCTGGAAGCTTGTCCCGAAAAGTTATATGAGCTAATTTCTACGAAAGTAAATGGATCCGAATGGTAAGTTCTGATTAAAAAAAATGCATTTGCTTTTTTGGTATAAGGTTTTATTATTACAAATGTATGACCCTAAGTAACGCGAATTTGATATTACAAAGATTAGATCAATATATAATTTTTTTATAACATTGTATTGTATATGTATAAGTTAAATGATTATTTAAATTAAAAATAATAAATATATATATGTTTTGTGGATGAGTTTTTTATAATTGGAATAAGGCGTAGATCGGTTAGTTTATATTCTAATACTAAGTTTATATTTTCTCAATCGATTTGAATTGAATTGAATTGAAGTTGTCAATCTTTTCCCCAAACTGATCTTTTTATTTGAATGTGTTGTTACCTACACTCATACAAAAAATATAAAAACTAAAAAATATAAAATTTTCTGCCAAAATACAATATCTAAAATGTAAATATTCGAAAAGCGTTACCAACACTTGTATCATTAATTTTCTGTGAATGCCGAAAATGTAAATTTTTAATAATAAAGTATGGTCGATCAGGGATCAAGATCGACTACCTTCGAAAATGATTAAGAGACCTTCAGTCTGACCTTTGAACTCGTTAGATTTAGAAAAATACGCGAAAAATTAAAACAAACTAATGTTTTTTTTTTATTTTTTGAAACATTTACTTTGAAACATATAAATATAGCATTTGAAAATTCATTTTCAACGACCATCAGAGACTGGTACCAGGTGTTCTTTAAGCATTTAGCTAAAATATGGGCAACCAAATTGGAGGAGCAAGTCTGGGCTGTACAATCTTTTGAAGCAAGCTCGGATATTCCTAAAAAAGGAACTCTGATTTCGATGTACCGATGTTCATTTTGGACCGAAATCCTTGGCTCTTAAGACGGTCACCTGCCGAGAATGAAACCTTCCGAGAATGACACCTTCTTTGGATGACACCTTCCGAGAATTAAGCACCTTATCAGTGGGCTTAGGTCTATTTATACCGGCATAGAGCTTTCTATGGACTACTCCGGTCATCGGTCTCATAGGCCAAGGGTTGCCACCTAGCAGTTAAGTTCCCATAATTCCCCTATTTTGGAAGTCAATACCCGGTTGATGAACTGTGCTCGTTACGCGAGTAGAATTTCCATCTAAACGAATGCGGCCGCTTAACTGGTCATCGTACACTCGTTTATTGTCAAATTGCATTTTCTTTGTTGTTTTCTGTCTGACTCAACGAGATAGTTGTACCCCTTTCCCTGATTTAGATTCTGGTTGGTTTTATGTGTGAGTCTTCAAAATATTACAAATAGGGTTTACGTTGCAATAATTAAGTAATTTTTATAATAAATTTAACGCTTTTACTTAGGACCCAACAGGAAATAGATGACCCTCAACCAAGCAGTTTATCGAATGTCGCTTTCGAAACTCCCATCGAAGGAAAGCGGTTTGTATATTTTAATGTCTTTTTATAATAATATACGCTAATTATACGTTACAATTTAAGGAATGACAATATCAATGATTTAAGCAACATTGACTTAAAAAATTGGCAAGATAAGCCAACAGATCATAGTCATCCGGATGAAAGTCATAATGAAAATTTAGAGATTCTCACCGCTAGTCTCAAAATATCTGTTCCTGAACAAAGTTACAAAAGTCCCAAAGAGTCTATCAAAAACCAAGGTGAATATATAGTTATTAATCGTTATCCAATATTTACTGACTCTTTTTTTTTCACTTGTTTTACCATAGAACTTAAAACGTCATACAAAAAGATTTCTAAATCTAGCCACCTAGCCAATATATCAGATGTCGGTGTCAAGACATTAGGGGCAGATGACGACGAGAACAAAATCGAAATACCTACATCTAACAACTTCTTTGGCATCCATAAACAGGATATTCGCAAAAAAACAACATATAAGCGACAGCACCTAATTTCGAGCTCAAGACGAATAAACCAAGAACCATAGATTTTACTTATAATAATTTATATATTTGTTTAACAATAATAGTGTTTTTAAAAAATACATATACTCCTGCTGTGTTGGATGAATTATATATTGCCCACTTTTAAATGGAGCTTATGAGCAGGTCGCATCTGGCCAATCACCAGATCGGTCGAAAAACTTACAACGATTACTGAAACTATTACGAGAAGTTTAAACATAAAACGGCTTTAGATGGAAAGCTCTCGTAGAAGCCCTAAGTTCCCGAGAGGAATAAAAAGGAATTTAAAAAAAAAAAAAAAATGAGCAGGTTAACAGCATCACAACAGAAATTCGCACTGCTTTTAAACATCGTGTATATTGCACAGCTTTATTCCTAGACCTTGCACAAGCATTTGAGAGAGAATGGTTGTTTGGACTTCTGCTTAAAATAAGGAAACTGCTGCCTCAAAATACATAAAGGCTTCTAAGGTTATACCTGTATGAAAGAGTTTTCGTTATAAGATGCAGTTCAAGCACTTCAAGCGATTGCACAAAAGAAGCTAGAGCGCCCAAAAGAAGTAGTCTGGGCCCAATTTCATAAACGCTATACACGGCGGATATTCAAAATGACTAACGTTTGGGCGCTCTAGCTTCTATTATGCAATCACTTGAAGTGCTTAAACTGCTTCTTATAACGAAAACTCTTTCGTACAGGTATAACCTTAGAAGCCTTTATGTCCGGGCAGCAAGATATTCAGCAACAAGGCAACAGATGTGTATCTTGGTATAGATTTCTGGCGTAATTTTGGTTTACTTTGTAAAATCATTAATGACAAAGTCTCAGTGGCGGAGTTAGATATAGGTCGAGAAGACGAAGCTGTTAAGATCCCCAAAGTTCACTTGTTGTCAGCACAGCAGAAAGAGAGACTAGACTTAGTTATAGCTAAATTGCCATTCTACAAAAAAAAACGGTCTTGAATTTTTCCACCCTAAGTATATTGAAATTATTTTATTATTATGTGTATTATTCCAGTTGTGGAAAAAGCACGTTTCATTTCCCTGGTGAGCGAATTAAAGTAAAAGACAAACTTTAATGATCCCCAGTTTGAGGGCCTCCCGAAATTAAATAATCAAGCAAGTTAAGTAAAGGTGGCAAAAGTTTCTTGAACTTAACTTAACTACTTAAAATTCAAAACAATAACAGAAGACAATGAATGCCAGTCAAGTTTGTGTGTTTATTTCCATTATCCCCTCGAGTTTCGATTATTTTCAGTATTTCTCTTTGTTTTCCCAGTCTTTCTTTGGTGCAATTTATGTCTCATATTTTCGCGCCAATCCTCCGAGCACGTCAATCAATCACGATCGGATTATGCAAAAATAAAGAAGGAAAGCAGGGAAGGCAAACAAAAACAGGGTAAAAATAAGTTAGACAAACACCTGTCCCCGTCAGGTGAGATTGACCCAAATCAAGTTTTCTATGGCAGAAATCGCGTTCACGACGAAACGCCTCAATGCACAGTGGTTTTGTGATGTTGTGATTCGGACTCACTGTTACTATTTCAGCAGTTTTAGACCCAGCAGTCTTGCCAAAGGGTGAAGCACACCTTGCCCACTCACCTGGCCACGCCCCTCCGCCCCTTCGCCTCTTCAGGTGCCGCTGCCTGAAAACCGCTCATTAGGCGCTATTTTTTTTGGGCACTCTAGACTGGTTTTCTCTAGTTACGAGAGTATCTGGTTGCTTTTCTGATTTTTGTGCATAATTAAATTATGGAAAGAAGCGGTAAGGTGTTCATTAAAGTTCCAGAGAGCCGGAGAAAGGGCGGCTCTCCATGAGTTGCCAATACCACTTGCTGACAGCGCTGATCAGCAGACTATGAAGTTCTCTGAACACTTGCAGTCGACTAATTCCATATAACTCTTGTAATTTTTCCACACGGAATAAAAAACTTTCAACGGTCATACCGCGGCTTGTTCCGTCAAATTTCAAGTTCCATTTATCCAGCCGAACACCCTTTTGTGCTGGTGCTTGAAACATTAGACTATGATCTAACTCGGGGTGCAGTTGGTGGCTGGTCTCCGGTATCTGCTGCGGAGTGGCCGTTCGTCTGGGCTCCCTTAACCGATGCCTTTGGCTGTTAAAACATTCTTGCGACACCTGTTCTGGTGTTGGGGTATCTTGATGTCTTAAAAAGCTATCTGTTGGGATTCTGGGTAGTACAGGTGGTGGGGCCATTCTTGGTTGTTCGGAAAAGGTTTGGGTGGCTTGTAACTCAGCCACTTTCTTCTTTAAAGCGTTTACTTGAGCGATCATTTCCAATTCCATTTCTCTACTCTGCTTCACCAACTCCATTAGTTCTCGTTCCCGCTTATCGGCCATCTCCGAACGGTCTTCGGAACTTGCATGGTACCGTGGCAACATGCTAGAGCGTCCTCTAGGCTGTCCTAGCGGTAAATCTATTCCTCCGGCTGCTTCATCCATCGTGCTTTCAATCTGTTCGGACAAGTGTCCTATCTCTTCCGGCTGGTTCTCGAAGTTTTGTAGACTCTCTTGATCTAGTCCTCATACAGTCGGGGGGTGTCTCCCGCACTCGCACTTCGTGGTGCACGACCCTCTTCTTGTGTTCGCGACCGGGTTACTCTCCCGGCGGCGGGTTGAAACAACACTTTCTTTTTTGCCCCCCTCATTTACGTTTTTGGATTGCTCTATTTGATACTTGTTTTTTTTTCTTTGTGTTCTGCTTGGTATGCAGCTAAATATATTACACGATCTACCGTGAAAGTTTCTGACTACAACTGTTAAAATAAGATAGGTAAGCTGGGGTGCTGCAACGCCATTAATAAGTCTCTCCTCAGTCAAAAAACCTTCCGGTATTTAAGCCCCAAAAACCAAAAAAAATAACTGCCTGGAGATGTTGGTCGTTGCCCTGACTTGGTTACACCCGGCCAACATGCCTCCGTCTTCCAATGCTTAGGGAACTTTTACTTGGTTTCGTACGTAAACTGGCCCGCCTTTTCCTGGGGAGCTTTTACAATGGCTCCATATGTGAACTGGTCCATCTAAGACAGTGTATGTCCGAAAACCCCCTCCCGCCAGTCGTCGGAAAATCAGGCTGTTTGACCGATATTTGCGGACTCCACAACCTGCTGCTATTTGACCGTTACGTTCGGATTCCACAACAGTTTTCCTATTTCCCTGGCCAAGTGCCCCGCCCAAGATTAGTCATGGAAAGCCGCAAAGAGTCGAGCCACACAAACGTCCTGGCTCCGTAGCCTAGTACGTGGGCAGCGTCGATTTTACGTTTTCCGGTCAGTTCCCCCACCCCCTCTGTACTGAATCGTCAAATAAACGATACACCCGCACCGCACCGCTAAATGCGTTACCATTATATCTGCGCTCCTATCTTCTTTGGACTCTTTGGACTATCTTCTGATTTACAGAAAAAATAGTCGATCGGCACTTAGTTGTTTGATATTATAACAAGGAAATCTCCCACATTTTTGAATTAAGGAATTTTTTTTCTTTTTCAAACCGATTTTTCTAATGACAAAAAAAAGGACTTATGATTTTAAAAGGATAATAAACGAAAGTCATCTTAAAGTCATACCTCTATTCTGAACCATTTACACGTGATTTCGGTTGCAGAAGTTGGGGACTTTAATTTATGCTAAATAGTAAAAAAGTTAGTAAGCACTCACTGATTCTACTTAAGTCCAATATTCTATACATGGTCAAATTAATTAGGTCATTAAATGATGAAATTTATGCCTACTTTTCGTTGAGACCAATGACACTATTCCTTAACAAATATGACAAATACTTTCGTTGGGCGCCAATTCTGTTACGTCGGTGTATTCGTGCCTTCGTCCTGTGAAAGGACTCAGGCCGAGGAGGGGCATCCGATGTTCAAGCACCAGGATGCCGGCGTAAGCTCGTCGATTTTGGGTCGTGGGATCTTGGTAAGCCCTTAACCTCCCCAACATAACGATAATAAATATTAGTAGTGCCTGAAAAAGTTCATACCGTTCGTCAGTCAACCGTCCTCACTGTTCCACAAGCGGTAGCTTGATCGTAAAACGATCGGGCAATGTTTCGGTCACGTTCCCTCCCCTTCATGCTTCCGCATGCCCGATGGATCGTCGGGGCCGCGCAATACGATCCCCTTTTGTCAAGGTTGTCCGTCAAACGTTATGTCATCGTTTTTGACCTACTCCACTTCGCGCGTCAGTACCCCTTCTGAAAATGTTTAATTACTTATTTTGTTGTAGTTACAATAATAGCATAATTTTATTGAGTAATAGATTGTTGGCTAGTGCCATGTAATACAAACAAGAATTAAAAAGCTAGCATACAAAATTGATGATAAGTTGGCTATAACTGTTGTTAGCGAGAAGTATCGAATGCATCATCAAGCAAAGGTGCGCACGTCAACAAAAATTGTTGGCTATTCACGACTACAAACGTCGCTCTGAGGGCTCTTGTTTTTGCATAACAAAAACAAGGCGGATACTCGTCGCTGAAAAGTAATTTTTATTAATTTAAAACAATATGGAACACAAAATATTTAACTCCTATTAATGAAATAAATTTCCTGGAAGAGGCTGACAATAAGATATTTTTCTTTAAACCTGACACAAATATATTTATATGTAGTAATGGTGCAAAAAATAAAATGAGCACGGGAATATATGTATATATAGGGTGTTTTTTTTAGAGGTATAGAACTTTAAATTGCAATAAAACAACGATGGATTATTCGATTGACATGAATTTTATTGACATGAAAGATAATCTTGTGGCATTACATTTTAAATATGATTTCTGGCATATGACCGCCACGGCTGGCTCGGATGTAGTCCAATCTGGACGTCCAATTTGCAATGACTTTTTCCAACATTTGGCCGTATATCGGCAATAACACGGCGAATGTTGTCTTCCAAATGGTTTAGCGTTTGTGGCTTATCCGCATAGACCAATGACTTTACATAGCCCCACAAAAAGTAGTCTAGCGGTGTTAAATCACAAGATCTTGGAGGCTTATGAAAAATCGGGAACAACAGCAATCTCGTTTTGGGCCCATTCGACGAATCTACGCCTTGCTTGATGATCGTTTGGTTTCAATTCTTGCACGAGTTGGATTTTGTAAGCACGCATGACGAATTGCCAAACCAAACTGAGAATAAATCACTTGACAGCTGTTAAATCGGTCGCCATCTTGAACAGTAATGCCAACTTAAAGTTCTATACCTCTAAAAAAAACACCCGTTATATGAATATAAAAAAAACTTGGGAACAGGGTTCCGTCAAACTTACCCCACTTTAATCTGGAGCGATGAGATCTCGACGCGTTGGATCCTGGGTGTTGCTATATACATATATAGTGATGGAGTTATACATACATATACTTTCGTGCACCACTTAATTGTAACCGAACGATAATAAGATATACACAAACACAAAATAAAAAAAAATACACTAAGTGGAGTATGCATATACATAAACGTATGAATGAGTTGGGTTTCTGTTCTTTTGTAGCACGCTTTGGCTGCTATTCGGCTCTCAGGTTACTTGGAGCGAGCACTTGCTGTTGTTTGACCTTTTAATTATTTTGCAGTTTGAATTTTTAATTAAGCACTCTGCGGGACTCCGGAGACAATTCTGTCCAGGACATGGTGATGGTCCCTCCTCCGCTGTACGGATCTCTTATACATTTTTACGATCTTTAACAGAGCCAGGAAGATCAGTATAGCAGCGATGAATTCCAGGGTATGTGGTACTCCTTCTATTTCCTGTTTGTGGTCGACAACCTTGCCGCCCATCCTAAGAATTTCGTGGAACTATGGTCTTCCTTCAAAGTGTGTTCCTTGTTAGTCCTGTTATTTCCTTTAAAGGATGCTAGTGTCCTTGCTCCTTGACGTTTTTCTTTGAGACTGGAGTTATCCCTGAGTCTTCTCCTCGATGGACAAAAGGATGATTGCCCGGGTATCTGACGTACGGATGTTTTCCCGGGTACCGACGGACGACGGGTGTTTACCCGGGTACTGACTCTCTATCTGCCTGCCCTTTCATCGGTGAGCCATGGTCTTTTTATACCGGCACAGAGCTTTTTTCTGATATATTGGTCTTCTGTGCCAAGTGTTCCCACCTAGGAATCATATCACTCACTTTCCCCTATTTTGGGTAGTCAATACCCCCTTCGGTGAAGTGTGCCCGGAACTGGTGTTGATTTTCTTTACTTTCTGCAATCTAATGCGGCCGCTGACCGGGTCATCGGAGACTCGTTTACTGTCGACTTGCATTTTCTTTGTCGCAATCCAACTGAGTCAACGGGGTGATGGTACCCCTTCCCCTGCTTTTAGATTCCGGCTTTGAATCTTTAAA